>NW_019100803.1:599922-610380 GCF_001856785.1 Myzus persicae | reverse complement strand
TGCGGCGCTGCAGTCGTCATTGTCCATATTTTATGATCCTCTGTATTCGACATTCGTGTTATTTATATTATTTCTCACACACACCACAATTTATTTTGATTTTGGTCATTTTATACTTCTCATTTCAACATTTGACTACTTGACTGTTGAATGTTGTCAATGTTGATACTCATAACTCATTACAAACATTTTAACATTTACCTGCCAACTGTACTAGCTGGGGATTTTGGAAGTTTGGAGATTCTGTTCCTGAGGTAAGTCTAATTAATTTAGTTTTTAATTATTAGTTAGGTACCTGCTACCTATAAGTATGTAAATTAAAATACTGTCGATTTTAATATTTTTATTTTTTAATATTGCTGCAGTATAAAATAGTATAATATAGGTATACCTACCTATTATCAAGGCTGGACATTATAACGAGTTAAAAATTAAAATGAATTTAAAACGTTAAGTTGATATTAACTAATTTGAGTAACCAGTTACTTTTTTTTAAACTAACTTTTAACATATTTAACGTGGTAACTTAGTTAATTGTATACAGATTTATAAAAATTAGTTTAAATTTAAAATTGTATACAACCCATTAATTTATAACTTTGTTGGCTTGGGAACTATTAGATATCACAGAGGTTCTCTATGCCTCATCGGGTATATCAAC
Organism: Myzus persicae; assembly: GCF_001856785.1. Taxonomy (NCBI): domain Eukaryota; kingdom Metazoa; phylum Arthropoda; class Insecta; order Hemiptera; family Aphididae; genus Myzus; species Myzus persicae. Next base: position 609,719 of record NW_019100803.1, on the reverse strand, counting down.
TTAACTTAACGAGTTAAAAAAATCGTTAATTTACCCAGCCTTGCCAATTATAATATTCATATTGTAGCAATGTAGTTGGATAATTTCATACAAAACACTGATGTCCAAATTATTATAGGACTTACTGTAATAGTATACTTTTTGAATTATGGATTTATACACTCAAGATATAATGAAACAATGGGGTTTTTCAACTGAAATAATAACAATATTTAAAGGTAAAGAGAATAAACACTCAAAAATTGTCTATTCAAATCTGCAAACTAATTTTATACATTTTTTAGATCAAGAAATAGATCAAGTAGCACTATTGAATCTTACTGAGACTATGATAATAGAGTTGTTGCCTATAATTGGTCAACGATCTAAATTTTTAAAACATTTAGAAGATTTAAAAATACAAAAAGTAGGAAAAAAAATTTAACATTTCAAAACTTTTATCTTCATCATAGATAATATAGCATATGTGTATATCATTTTTTTATTGTTATACCTATAGAATGTTTCTGTTGATTCTAAAAAGAAACATGATATAATTGACTGGGATAATTTAGAAATAGAGTTAGCTCCGATGGATAGCTTTGAAGATGTTAATTCTACAGATAACATAGTATGTGATACAATACCTGACAATTGTAATACTGCAGTCCAAGAATTCAAAGATCATTGTGGTAACCCCCTCAGTATTTAAATCATTTTATTAATATAATTTATACATTATGCTATATAGTATTACCAATAGTATTATATTCAATACTTACTATATAGTATAGGTATTGGCATATTGTTTTCTTGATTTTACTTTTACTTGTCTTAAGTTAAAACCAAACGCTATTCAATTAAAATAGTAAATACCTGTATTTTAATATGTTAATGAAGTTCCAACTGCAGAATGCTCCTATACAACTACTAAAAACAATGATAATTCTTTGGCGCAACAGATACAAACTATTTTATCAAAATACCAAGATGGAGAGTTTGTATTAGATTATTACAAACTTAAATCACATTTCAATGAGGCCATGCGAAATAAACTAGTTTCTGTAATAATAAAAGATCAAATTCGCTCCCAAGTCATTTTAAACAGATCAAGGCTTATAATTTTAGCAAAAGGTAATTTTGAAAGTTTATAAGGTATAACATTTTATCGTTATAATATTTTTTTTTCCACTTTTGAGGCATTGAAGAATTATTTCCTTCTGAGACTGAGGAAACTTATTTCATACCGTACTGTAAAGAGGGTAATATAATAAGTCCCAATAGAGGTAAACTATATGGAAAATTTTGTAATATTAAAAAGGAAATCAGCAAGATAAGTAATGTAAAGAAAAGGCATCTATCAGAGTCTGATCAAGAAATAAATTTGAATCATGAAGGTAACATTAATTTATTGCTATTCATTTTTTTGTTTTTATTATTTCTATAATAGTATTGTTAAATAAAGGTTTAAAATAAGGAAATGGTAGGTACTACCTAACCTATTTAATACTAATAAAAATCAAAATTATGCCTGTTATTGTTTTGTTACATAAGATTATAAAGACTCATTAACCTGGCTCAAAAACAATATAGAACCAGACATTACTCTTCATAAACTCTGGAAAGCAACAGCATCATATCGATTAAAAGACAAAAATAATAATATGATGAATACATATATAGCCCTTACCAAACCTACTGGTCATATTTTAGTTAGTATTGTATTTGTTGTATGATAAGCTTTGTATTAAACCCAATGTTTCATTATTCTAGATTGATATAGATTTTAATTATATGTATGCTGGAAAACAAATGAGTTTATTTGACAAATTTCCTATTTTCAAGGAAAAATTAAAAATATATTTGGAAATTAAACAAATTAATATCAGCAAAAATCTTATTGGCAAACTAACTGCTCCGCATAGACCTGGCATGTGTTGANTAATTCGACCAAATATTTGTCTTGTCATCATGCCGCATCGTTTTTTCCTGGTTTGATTTACACACAGTCGATTCGATAACCCGACGGGTGGTAAACATCGCATCCGTGTTTATGCAGAGGCATTAATAATGACCTTAATAATAACAATATAACATAACATTAATCGTTAGTATTGTGCCCGGTACACGGATTGACGAATTATCTATAATATTTATGCGCGTCCGGTTTTTAATGATGATCGCGCGGGTCGTTCCACGCTGGGCAAATCGCGCACGATCGTCTGCACGTCTGTGAAATATTATTGTGAAATTATTCAGTGGCCGGACTATACGCTAGTTTTAGAAAAAAAAAAATTTAGTGGTGGTTTGTATAAGCTATGGTGCTATAACACGCACAATCACAAAATTAATGTGGTAAATGTTCCGAATTATGTTACATTATGTTCAACAAAAAAAAGTATATAGAACAAAAGTTGTAGTAAATTAATCTTTTTAAGATTAAAAAAATGTAGGCATATCTTAATTTAAAATTCTAAGGCATCCCTAATGGCTAATATACTATCATGTTAAATAACTTCCGTGTTACCATATCGGATGGTGAAACTATTAATTATGAACCACTAAACATGTACAAAAGGCACAATAAATTACCTTCATTCTCGAATCTCGAATTACCTAGAAAAAACATATAATATGTATGTACTTTTCATAAATTAAAAAATACATATATTATAGTTAGGTACCTACATTATATAATTTACTTAGCTATGAGGTCATTATTTTTTTTTAAATTTCGGTACTTAAATCAGACGACAAAATAAAATAGGTACATTAAGCGGAATAATTTTAAAATTAGATTTCAAACATTACAGTGCTTGGATAGCGCTGACCTACAGATTTCATTGATCTAATAAAAACGAATTTTATTAGAATCGGTTTTAAATAGATGATATATTTATTAATTAAATATATTTTACTACCTACCTTGAAATATCAAACGTGTTATTATTTTAAAATTTTGCTGGTCAAATTTCGATTAATACCCGTAAGCGATATGTGCGTGACGCTGGCACCCGAATGTTTGAAATTCGACTAGAAAACTACATCAGTAATTAGTATACGATTTGTACAAATTTGTAACCACAATTCCAAAATGTTTACACCTCCCCATCGCTCGTAAAATCCAATATCGATTTCCTGGTGCCAGCATAACGTGACGCTTTGTGATGTATTTGACTTAACAACACGAAAACCACATCAATAATTGTTACTTATATCCATTCAATTTGAAGAAAATCTTTCTGTTGCATTAAGGTAATGACTAATGACTACACCATATTACTACCTACCGTGTCCTTAAAACAAATATATTTATTAAAAAAAAAACAAAATCAAGTTAGGTACATATGTACTTTCTTGTTTTTACAAATTTGTAAAAATTGTATAACAATTACTGATGTGATTTCCGAGATAATAAGTCAAGTACATCAAAAACCGGGTTCCGAGCGTTACGTGATGGGCACCCGGAAATCGATTTCATATTTTACGAGCGATGGGGTGGTGTTCAAATTTTAGAATTGTTCACCTATATCTTACAGAACGTGGTCTTCTCTACATCAATAATTTTCAACGACCGTCTGAAATTCCATGTGTATATTTCTTTTTATCTTTTTTTATCCATCTCCTTCTATAGTAATGTTGAACAGAAAGAAATATATTAAATAACTGCAAAACAAGAGTAACTCAGCTGTAGGTAATTTTGAATTATCCTATGATTCGATTGACCAACATTTTGAGTTTGATAAAATCAATGAAACGGATAACCAAGAGTTGAATAAACTATTACAACTCTTGAAAATTAAGGTGAAAGTCAACTATCACGGGGGAAACAATTTTCGAAAAAAGGAAATGCAACAACATTTCTTACAAATAAATGAACAAAGGCTTATTTCCAGACGTTTTTCTTTTCAACCGTCTCGGATCCATGATCAATATAATATATTAATACGTATATATAATTTCGTTAACCCACCACACGATGTTCACTACCATGGTTTACTCGTATTCCCGAAACGGCCCGACCCGGCCCGGCGATAATGTGAAAAACTTTCAGTCGTTCGCGGCAAAAATTAATAACAAACAATAAATATTAATAACACTTGCCAATGGGTATCAACATTACGTTGACAAGCGTTTATTAACACGCCGTCAGTATAGTATGTGCATAATAATATATTAATAATAATAATAATAATAATAATAATAATAATAATAATAATATTAATAATATAATATGTGTACATCACACAGCGCCGCGAGACGACAGGCACAGGTACCTATATTGTATGGTAGGTGCCGTTTTCGGACATGAAGATGGCCACTTTCTTAACGAGAACCTCCTACGACCGGTTCCCTTTGGTCTAATCGAAATACGTGCACACACGTCGGACGCGGGGCGGCATTCGTCTTAATAATAGGTAGGTATATATATATATATATTATAATAATACACGTGCGTGTGTATATATATATATATAAGGTGCACACCACACCGCGAGTCGCTGTCCGCCTTTTCTCCGTCTATTCTATTACTTTTTCCAACTAGACGTAATATTTTTGCTCCAAAGACTTGTTTTATATTATGCAAATATACGTTGTTTTGTTCTCGACGCGTAAAATTAATTACATCGTTTACACGTGATTACACGCATTCTCTCCCACTCTCGCCCTCTCCCGCTTCCCCTCTTTCTATTCCACCGCCGCTGTCCGGTCGTGAGCAGCGTCCGTCCGATATAATAAAATATAATATAATAGGCACACACGGCGAAACGACCGTTGACGGCTACGAATCAACAGCTATCCCGGTCGGTCAATTTCTAACACGCCGTAAATTACGTGCGGCCGTTATCAATGCCGCCGTCGCCGCTACCGCTACAAAAGTGATTATTATCGATCGGACGCCTAGAATTCCAAAACGATTATTAGCTTCTGGCTGAGCCGCTGCAGTCGATTAAAAATATTACGTATGGCATAACAGGCACCCAGCCTCCCTCTGACACTGTATATATAATATTATATTATAATAGCTTCGTATACGTATATAGAACACTAGCCGGGCCTCGGGGGTTATTTTTTGATGATTATTCTATGAGATCGAAAAGCAAGACGATTGGATTTTAACCGAAGATGGTCCATTTATATTATACATTATTATCAAATGAGAATTTTTTTTTTAATGGTTGTGCTCATATGACCCGTATACACAAACTACAGACTATAGGTTTAAAAATTACTGCCGTATATAATTATTTGATTATCGTGAAAATACGCGTTTATGTATAGGTTCCATTAACTATGTGTTATAAATTTATAATATTTGTGTATAATATTTATAATCGAACCACTTATTGATGTGTACACGAATAAACTATTTATTCGACGAAATTGGAAATTGGAAAACTTATAAACACTTTGGTCTTAAAACAATATTTATATACTTCTTTTTATTATTAGCTTCAAGTACGCATACCCACTATTATAGCCCAACGAATCTATATACTTATATGAACACCGAAAAGAAATCCAATGAATTGTAGGTATTTATTTATATGAAATATCTTAGTTTTCATATCGACTGATTTATAACTAATACTAACGCGGCTTGCGTTGTTTCATTCATCATTATGACAACCTAGATTTACCTTCAAATATTAACTTCAAAAATAATTGAAAATTCGTTTTTTATTTTGTTTTTTAATAGCGATCTGTCTCTCTCACTCACTATCTAGAGTTCCATCAATGGATGGTAATCTTCACACTTACTATGCATAATTGCCAATTCATTACCATTTTTATTTCACAAAATGTACTTATCATACTTGAATCTCTGCACAGCTTCTATATTTATTATTTCTAAAAAAAACCGAGATCTCGTATTCCAAATGTTAAATTTTAAATATGGGACAGTTAATTTGGGTGAATAACCTTTTTTTGACAAATTTTCAAACATACCATTTGGCGAGTTGAATTTATCGAGAGATAAGAATAAACTTGTTTAATAAAAAAAATTATTTATTTTACATTATTAAAATTCAATTTTTTTTTTAAAATTATTATTAATACACTGACAAAATAAGTATCCTACACTTCATAAGCATTCAACTCAGCAATTTTGAACCAACTATCTAATCAGTCTTAGCGAGTCCTAATTGTATTTATAAAATTGAGAAAGAAAATGACTAAGTTTCCTATTCACCCACACGATATGATTTATTCGTTTGTGCAATAAAATAGATCATATTACCTACTATGCGCAAATAAAAATTTTCTTTTTGTCCAAATGAAACGTACCCTGCTAAATGTATTTACACATTAAATGCTTATCCAAGTAAAACGTCAACCTATTATATGCTTATGATTAGGGCCCGGATTTTTATGCATTTGCATAATTTTTTTGAACAGTCGAAAACATTGCTAGGTAAGCTACAAGTTTGAATTAAAGTCAGTAGATCTGAAATCTAAAGTTTTATTAACTTTAGTTTTATTTAACTTAAGTTAATACAAGTAAGTAAGTAGTCTTCCTAGACTATATTGGTTATTTTTTGTCACGAATTGGTTAAAACGTTCATACAATCATACATAGTCCACATTGCAATTATAGTGAATACTTGTAATATAAACTCTGCAGCTGATTTTATAATAACATGTCCCAAAATCATGGAAAACCATTTTTCATCACTGCGGCCTTTCATAATACAAAATGAATGGAAATTAACACGATTATACGACAATATAAATAACCGATAATAAATAATTTTTTTTTTTGTATTTTTGGGTGTATAAATTAAGTTCTGGTTTTAGACTTTGGTATATACCTAGTAATGTATTTAAATTTAAAATGGTATATGATTATGAAAATATATTTATTTTCTAAGTATAAAAAGTTTAGTTTGAATCGCCACCTAATACGCTGGTGAATTTCAAGGTATAAACCCAAAAAATATGTTAGGTACATACATGCGGTGTAGGGTGTCTGTTTTTCTTTGTGCGTGTAGGGGGGGGGTGCATGACATACCTATATATGTATTAAAGCAGCTATGGTATCAACCGAATCCAGAACAATTATTATACTTACTTTAGATCTCATCCCGCTTGTACATACGAGATTCCTAATATTGTATACTATAGTAGACATACCTACGTGTACAAGATATGCGTATAAATACTCAGGTATTTGGTGATCGTTTTGGGTGTCGCCCCGGAGTAAAAAACAATAAATAAACCGGTGTTACGTTGTTCCAATCTCTTTTCTTCGGCATGGCTTTATATACACGGCCGTAGACGCTTTTTTTCATTCTCTCTGATACTCTTCTGATATACGACTCATTAATTTACGCATCGGGAACGATAATTCCTCCGAAGAACCGAGGTGTGGCGCGACGGCGCACGCGCGTGTCGTAATTAGAATCGACGATTGACCCATAACTCTTCGCTGTGATTCCGCCCTCGGTGCCGCGGAAATATTCGGATATTATACGATCGTATTAAAATAATTAATAATATTAGGTGCATCGTATTATTTTCAGTTCGTTTTCGTCGGTCGCACGGAGACGAGCAAATTCGAATAAATCTTTGCGGACGAGTCGCGCTAACGCGCCCGTATGGCCGTATATATACGCGCATAATGTATAAATACCGACATAATATTAGTATAGACATATAATATTATGTGTATAATATATTAAATATTAAAAGTGTGTACCGCGATATTTCACCTACCGCGCTAGTAGGTACCTATACAGTATACAGGTATAATGTATTTATGATATACACTCAGTCGTCGCTCCACGATCCCCGAGGGTGGACGATTCGATACGGCAGTCCGGGGGAGGGGTGCATGGTGAGAGTTCCGTGCGATTATTATTATAACGCGCGTTTTGTTTACAACGGGTCTTTAGTCGGTCGGATGGGTATATAATTACATCGGAAGAAATTACTATTGCGTTATTTATAATACGCGTATTATAATGTATTAGGTATAATAATACAATAAACACGACTATATTATTATGATATACGAACGGTTCCGAGGTGTCATTGAGCGTGTTGGGCGTGTGTTTTATGATTCGGCTGAAGCTGATTTCCACTCAAGCGCATGTACACAGCAACACACTCGTGAGAATATTAAATCTCATTTTTTAAATAGTAAAACGTGATGGCTGTGGCGCGTCCCGGTGATAGTCTCCGAAATAGAGTATACGGTGTTCTCCGAGGAGATAATAAGAGAAAATAATATTATTATCATTATAATAATACAAAAATTCCCTAGTGACGGCTGTTAAACAGAATGCGCGGTATCCACTGTCGTTATCATTTTAAAGGTTTCGAACAAAATTTAGATTCTGACAAACCTGTACGTATTTTGTTCACTTAGCTCATGATTTTTAACTTATAAAAGCAGTACGTAATACGTATGGTATTCCGTCCGTAGCGGAGAACATGGTAGTGGTGGCTAATACTGATGGCAAACTAGGTGACAACGGTACTGATCGTCAACACACCGGAACCATTTCCACTTGCGGCAGCATACTTCTGCAACGAAGAGGCCTGCAGTCCTGGTTAACTAAATAGTTAACCTAACCTAACGGTGGACGGTGTCAAATAAGCAAACAAAGGCTCAAATAGGAGGATTTAAGATCAAAAGTTAGGTTAAAAAGTACGATTTTCCAAATACGTTGGTATTACCTATATTTATATTACCTATATTGTCCTTGGTGAAACGGATTGAATTTCGATAAAATGGCGCATGCTATACAAAGACTATCATACTAATACCATGGAAATAATTGGTTGATACATGGATGTGTTGTCGAACTTTTTTCATTGCTTGACCATCTCGATTAATCGTGTATACAAATGTAATATTAAATATTTAAGTATTATTTTTAAATAAAATCAGATAAAGTTTATCATAATATGGTGAATTCCGTGTACATAGGGTAGCGCAATATACATATTATACAATGTCATTAGATATAAGGGTACATTCCTCATGCTAACACGACACATACAACACATAAAAAATACAAACGTATACCCTCACCTTAGCCTAGTACGATCGAGAGTTCCACGGAACGACACAAATGCTCCACTGGCGGTACTTTCACCGTAGATTTAAAAAAAATCATAAACCCATCGTGATACCCAAACGTTACTCTCAACCGATAGTCACCAATTAGGAAAGGCTTACATTAGATCACTCTATACATATAAGGTTCATACAAAATCAACTCACTAACAGTTTTTTCCACAAGAGCCGATGTGACGTGGCCACGCCAGTCTACATCACGACGACACGATACACTGCTAGATTATGATTAGATCATTCTTAGCTATAAGTAAAATTACATTACCTAGTTATTGTTTATTTAGAACATAAGCATAATTTTAGATGCTCAATAACTTAAATTACATTCGGTTAATGATTGGCAGTATATAATCACCACGCATTTAGGGATTTTAAGAACGCACGATAATAGCCACAGTTACAACAAACAAAGTTGCGTAATTCATATCCAGCAAACAATCAAGTATAAGACTCTAGAAAAAAGAGTTATGTATTTAATTCTTTGTATAAATCAAAATACATAATACATTGCCACCGTGATATCGACCATCGCCGTGAAAGAATATCAACTAATACAGGTACAACCGAGCAGCACTCACCACGAACAAGGAAAGTTAACACATACACTTATACACATATACACTTTAAACAGGATTCAAATATGTCAGGGTATATTTAACTATTTAAGTAGTAGAACAATCTTAACATTAGCATGCTCACACCCTTTAAAAGCATTAATTGTATTAGAACG
>NW_019100803.1:420152-599679 GCF_001856785.1 Myzus persicae | reverse complement strand
TGCGGCGCTGCAGTCGTCATTGTCCATATTTTATGATCCTCTGTATTCGACATTCGTGTTATTTATATTATTTCTCACACACACCACAATTTATTTTGATTTTGGTCATTTTATACTTCTCATTTCAACATTTGACTACTTGACTGTTGAATGTTGTCAATGTTGATACTCATAACTCATTACAAACATTGTAACATTTACCTGCCAACTGTACTAGCTGGGGATTTTGGAAGTTTGGAGATTCTGTTCCTGAGGTAAGTCTAATTAATTTAGTTTTTAATTATTAGTTAGGTACCTGCTACCTATAAGTATGTAAATTAAAATACTGTCGATTTTAATATTTTTATTTTTTAATATTGCTGCAGTATAAAATAGTATAATATAGGTATACCTACCTATTATCAAGGCTGGACATTATAACGAGTTAAAAATTAAAATGAATTTAAAACGTTAAGTTGATATTAACTAATTTGAGTAACCAGTTACTTTTTTTTAAACTAACTTTTAACATATTTAACGTGGTAACTTAGTTAATTGTATACAGATTTATAAAAATTAGTTTAAATTTAAAATTGTATACAACCCATTAATTTATAACTTTGTTGGCTTGGGAACTATTAGATATCACAGAGGTTCTCTATGCCTCATCGGGTATATCAACTTAACTTAACGAGTTAAAAAAATCGTTAATTTACCCAGCCTTGCCAATTATAATATTCATATTGTAGCAATGTAGTTGGATAATTTCATACAAAACACTGATGTCCAAATTATTATAGGACTTACTGTAATAGTATACTTTTTGAATTATGGATTTATACACTCAAGATATAATGAAACAATGGGGTTTTTCAACTGAAATAATAACAATATTTAAAGGTAAAGAGAATAAACACTCAAAAATTGTCTATTCAAATCTGCAAACTAATTTTATACATTTTTTAGATCAAGAAATAGATCAAGTAGCACTATTGAATCTTACTGAGACTATGATAATAGAGTTGTTGCCTATAATTGGTCAACGATCTAAATTTTTAAAACATTTAGAAGATTTAAAAATACAAAAAGTAGGAAAAAAAATTTAACATTTCAAAACTTTTATCTTCATCATAGATAATATAGCATATGTGTATATCATTTTTTTATTGTTATACCTATAGAATGTTTCTGTTGATTCTAAAAAGAAACATGATATAATTGACTGGGATAATTTAGAAATAGAGTTAGCTCCGATGGATAGCTTTGAAGATGTTAATTCTACAGATAACATAGTATGTGATACAATACCTGACAATTGTAATACTGCAGTCCAAGAATTCAAAGATCATTGTGGTAACCCCCTCAGTATTTAAATCATTTTATTAATATAATTTATACATTATGCTATATAGTATTACCAATAGTATTATATTCAATACTTACTATATAGTATAGGTATTGGCATATTGTTTTCTTGATTTTACTTTTACTTGTCTTAAGTTAAAACCAAACGCTATTCAATTAAAATAGTAAATACCTGTATTTTAATATGTTAATGAAGTTCCAACTGCAGAATGCTCCTATACAACTACTAAAAACAATGATAATTCTTTGGCGCAACAGATACAAACTATTTTATCAAAATACCAAGATGGAGAGTTTGTATTAGATTATTACAAACTTAAATCACATTTCAATGAGGCCATGCGAAATAAACTAGTTTCTGTAATAATAAAAGATCAAATTCGCTCCCAAGTCATTTTAAACAGATCAAGGCTTATAATTTTAGCAAAAGGTAATTTTGAAAGTTTATAAGGTATAACATTTTATCGTTATAATATTTTTTTTTCCACTTTTGAGGCATTGAAGAATTATTTCCTTCTGAGACTGAGGAAACTTATTTCATACCGTACTGTAAAGAGGGTAATATAATAAGTCCCAATAGAGGTAAACTATATGGAAAATTTTGTAATATTAAAAAGGAAATCAGCAAGATAAGTAATGTAAAGAAAAGGCATCTATCAGAGTCTGATCAAGAAATAAATTTGAATCATGAAGGTAACATTAATTTATTGCTATTCATTTTTTTGTTTTTATTATTTCTATAATAGTATTGTTAAATAAAGGTTTAAAATAAGGAAATGGTAGGTACTACCTAACCTATTTAATACTAATAAAAATCAAAATTATGCCTGTTATTGTTTTGTTACATAAGATTATAAAGACTCATTAACCTGGCTCAAAAACAATATAGAACCAGACATTACTCTTCATAAACTCTGGAAAGCAACAGCATCATATCGATTAAAAGACAAAAATAATAATATGATGAATACATATATAGCCCTTACCAAACCTACTGGTCATATTTTAGTTAGTATTGTATTTGTTGTATGATAAGCTTTGTATTAAACCCAATGTTTCATTATTCTAGATTGATATAGATTTTAATTATATGTATGCTGGAAAACAAATGAGTTTATTTGACAAATTTCCTATTTTCAAGGAAAAATTAAAAATATATTTGGAAATTAAACAAATTAATATCAGCAAAAATCTTATTGGCAAACTAACTGCTCCGCATAGACCTGGCATGTGTTGATATTTATTTGCATGAAAATAATATGTTTCTGACTAAACTATATCCTGTATTTTATTTTTAGGTGACGACGATATTGCCGTGTTTGAAATTCTGCCATATTTATTGCCGCCTGTCAGTATTATTGTTCGAAAGCCACCGAATAATACCCGTTGTACTATCAGGGCATCAAAGATAGAACAAGCAGCTGCATTTATTTCAAATGTTACGGTAAATATATTTATAAAAATAAATAAACTAAACTATATATTATATTATATATTTTTTTTTTTCAGAATGCTAATGAATTGAAAAAAGTACAATCCGATAAAATTAATAAGGCATTTTCATTAGGCTTAACGGTACAGCCATTTGTGGTTTTTGTTGGTGAAAGTGATTTGGATGAAAACATTTCAAATAATCCACTATCTTACTATACAGTTATCAACGACACATATTTCAAGGTGGAAACAATTTTAAAAGCATTTGATGTATGCTTCAAAAGCTTCCATACACTCAGTTTGAAGTATCCCTTTGAAGCAGAGCAGGTATGGAGATTTATACAGGAATATTTTTATAAAATTCCAGATAATAGAGGAGAAAAAAAATTTTTAAGTGTTAAAACTTTAATTAAAGATTTAAATAACATGTAAGACAATAATTTTATTGTTAAACGAATAAAGATTTAGTTTGAAAAAATTGTGTTTATAATTAATAATAAGTACCACTAATCTCAATATGTTTAAATGTTTTTTGTGTGAATCTCAATTTGAGGTATCTAGCCATCTTTTAATACATTTAAATATTTATCATGATCTTAATAGCATAACAATATTTGAATGTAAACAACTAAATTGTTTCCGAAGTTTTGGATCAATAGATTCTTTTAAAAAGCATATTAATAGTCATACTTTAGTTACAAATAATATTGCAATTAATCAACAAATTAATGTTGACAAACATTCACCAACCATAATCAATAATATAGATATTATCAACTCTGAGGAAACAGTAGATAATATTCAGGATAATTTAGAATGTACATATTTCTTTACTCTTGAAAATTTTAAAAACATTTTACAAAAAAATGCAATTAAATTGGTCTCAAAATGGTATAGCAATAGTGCAATACCACGGAAAATGGTTCAAATCCTTCTTGATGATGTTCAAAACTTTAATGACTCGATTTTAATAAATATAAAAGACAAAATCCAAAATATGATTCAAAATAATAATTATGTTGATACAGTTAAAGATCTAACTCTAGTCTTAAATTCTCTTGAAACTCTTTCCCACTCTTTTGATAGTTTAAAAACAGAACATTTCCGATTACAAACTTTGGAAGAAATGGTTTTACTAATTTGGCCTAACCAAATTGTTATAGCACATAGGTTAGATGATCGACTTCATGATGGTATTGTTGTTTTAGAACCAAAACCTGTCAAAATAATTCTGACTCCTTTAAGATATATATTGAAAAAAATATTTGAACATTCTAACTTTTTCGATGTGCTATTGACTTACACTAAGGAACTTGAATTGTATAATGGTAAATTAATATTCAGTTTTGTTCAGTCGGAGATGTGGAAAGCAAAATTAAGACTTCACCAAAATAAAATTATTTTTCCTCTGTTCTTGTACTTTGATGATTTGGGTATTAATAATCCACTTGGATCTCATGCAGGAAATCAAAAACTTGGTGCTGTTTACATTTCCTTGGCTTGCTTACCACCTGAACTAGCATCTTCCTTAAATCATATATTGCTTGCTTCTTTATTTAAAACAGATGACAAAAAACAGTATGGAAATAATAAAATATTTAAAGATTTAATTTCAGAACTTAATTATTTAGAGACAACTGGGATTGAAATAACAATAAATAATAAAATATATAAAATATTTTTTTCAGTTGGTTTAATTTTGGGTGACAATCTTGGCTTACATTCTATATTGGGATTTGTAGAAAGTTTTGTTGCTAAATATCCCTGTCGATTCTGCAAAAGCTCTAGATCTGAATGTCAAAAACAATTAGTGCAAAATAATAATAGTTTAAGAGATTTGTTAAATTATAACTGTGATATTATCACTAATAATGTATCTCAAACAGGAATAAAAGAAAAATGTGTTTGGAATGATTTGAATTATTTCAGAGCAACAGACAACTATAGTGTAGATATTATGCACGACATGCTTGAGGGTGTTTGTAAATATGATATTGGGTTGATATTAAAATATATGATTTTTGAATTTAAATATTTTTCTATAGATACATTAAACAATAGGATTGAAACATTTAATTATGGTCCTATTGATATCCGTAACAGGCCTACATTACTATCAACAGAAAATTTAAAACTAGGAGTTATAAAAATGTCAGCTGCAGAATCATTATGCTTCACTAGATATCTTGGCTTAATTATAGGTGATCTGATTCCTGAAAAATCTGAGGTTTGGTCTTTATATATTGTTCTTAAACAAATAATTGATATTATATTTCATAAATGGATCAGACTGCAGGATACGGTTTTACTTAAATGTTTAATTTCTGAACACCATGAACTTTACTTAAAACTATTTCGTATAGGACTAAAACCTAAGCATCACCACATGGTACATTACCCACTTATAATGCAAAAATCAGGACCGTTAAATATATTTTCTTCAATAAGGTACGAAGCCAAACATAAAGAGTTGAAAGATGCTGCTAATGCTATTACTTCTCGCAAAAATATTGCATATACCCTGGCTTTGAAACAGCAGTTGCAATTGGCATACAGATTATTATCTTCTGATAATAATGTGTATACAATTCCTATACAATTTGGACGTGTTTTAACATTAGATTCTTTCACATTAGATTTATACAATAATAGAATCAAATTTTTAAATAAAAAATTTAACTTATGTGTTGATAATATTACATTTGTGTCCTGGGTGAATATCAAAGGTTCAATTTATAATTGTAAAAATATGTGTGTCGTTGTTTCTGAAGATGAGGGTGACACTATGATGCCATCTTTTGGTTTAATTAAAGACATTTTTATAACTGATGAAAAACATTCATTTGCCATTTGTGAAATGTATGAAACTATATATTTTGATGACCACTTTCAAGCTTTTAATGTTGTTAAGACAAATAATTTAATATGTATTTCTTTGGAGAAATTGGGTAGTATATTTCCTACTCATGCCGTTCATATATCTGGACTAACATTCATACCAACAAAATAAAATATGTATGTTGTATTTTTGTATCATTTCTCTACCTATTTGTAAGAATTATTATAAATGTACCAATGTATACAAAAACCTTATAATAAGTTAATTAATATATTTTTTCATTTGTATTAATATACTCAAATACATTGTTATTACCTAATTGTATTTTAATAAAAATAAACATTAAACATTTTTACATTTACCTCTAATTTGTTTAATTTATTTATTAATTGTAATGGTACATATATATCATATCAATTTTGTATTAGCCACTATAAAATATAGGTTGATTAACTACAACATATAGTAGTTTCTACTATAAGGTCGTTAAAGATTAAAATTTTCTAACTAAACCGTATAGTAGAAGCTACTATAAAATGTAGGTTGATTAACTAAAATGTATGGTATTGAGTACTAGAAATTCATTAAATATTTAGTATACCTAACTAAATCATATAGTAAAAGCTACTATAAATGTTAGGAACATCAGCTAAAAGGTTTAGTAGTTCTTACAATGTTATTGCAATGTTTTAGTTGTCACTACTATATTATAGTTATCATTGCTACAATACGATAACTATAATAATATAGTATTATCAACTAATATTATAGCTGTCCTATATATAACTATAAAATATAGTTGGAATAATTATAATAATAGTAACATCAACTACATAATTTTTTCCGTGCGACCTTAAATAACATCTATTTACATACAAAATACATGTACCCGTGTGCATAGCCACCGACCCTCGTATTTTATTACATACGCATGTATTAGTTCAGAGGTTCCCAAACTTCTTATTGTGCGACCCATTTTGAATTTTTTTTTAAATATAGCGACCCACAATATCAATGAATGACCTTTTTTTTTTTTACCATACAACAGAAAATTAAACTATTTTATTACATTTTATGTAATTACGAAAAAAATGTATAATAAGTATAATATATAGTATTTGACACGGCCGCTGGTAAACTCGTAATTGTCATACTCACAGATAAGGATTGACGATAAAACTGAATTTGAACTTTGAACATCAACGAAAAGTAATAGATGATTATATTTTTGTATTATTTAAAAAAATAGTGCGACCCACCAAAAGTATAATCGCGACCCACTTTTGGGTCGCGACCCACAGTTTGGGAACCTCTGTATTAGTTCATTAAGGTACATGACCTGGTATCAGGGTATCGTCTGATCAACTCTTCCGGGAAGGAAGAGATTTCCCTATTTTTTATTCTACTACACAAAAGTATAAAACGAAATTTTTTCTAATCTATTGTTAAAACCATTTAAAAACAAAATAAATTATGTGATTTTTACTTGCTTAACTAAAACGTCCTATAAGCACACTGACTGCGGGTTACTCGTTTATTACCTACATGTATATACATGCCATTCCGTTTAGTATGGTTGAAAAAGTGTGTGACTATATTTTTTAAGCCTCTCGAATAGTCATCTATTAAAGTTGAAACTGTATTTTCATGCATTGTGCAATGTCGTATGCCTACATATATTTTCTAGAGTGTAATGTGAAAATAAATGTTCGGTCAAAATCTCGTTTAGCAATAATTTTACCATAACTCACTCGTCCCGCCACGTACGCGTCCTGAATCCCGATTAGTAATATCTGTCGACTCGATGTGTTTACAACAGTAGTGTCCTAATTGGCTTCTTTTTTTATTATTATTATTATTATTATTAGAAGTAGTAGCAATAATATTAGATAACTCTTAAAACGCAAGCGTTCATCCGGTAAAATATATTTACATAAAAAAAATCTAGTCATTCGAAATAATTCAGGCTTAAACTTATAAAAAATTTCGTCCATTCTTAAAATCACCCAACATAATAATACACGTATATGATAATATTATACAGGAATATAGGCATACATATAACATAATATTATACTACGGAGCTCCAACTATATACCTATAGCTATAATGCGATGGTAAAAGAGTAAAACATGTATTCAGCTGTCAAAACTATAACTTCCCGCTTCCGTTGTAAGCAACTCACGTTATCAAAGTACGTTGATCTGTTCATAGTGTTTATATAATATTATGTTACTGACGATGTGGAAAATACGAGCATTCTATAAGTTGCCCAAATATTTTTTTAAATGCTATCTGGCATTTTTGGCCAGTGTAAATTATTATTGTTTTAACATTTCCTACAATGTATTGAATAATTATAGAGCGACCAAATTATCGCGAGCCTTTGTACTTTTAAAAAAATATTCATATAGTGCGTATGATATACAAGCATTTTACAAATAAAGTATGTTGATGTGTTGTACAAACATTTAAACATTTTTGAAACTACAATTCGTGTTTAATTTTCTATTTTATAGTAATTTATTATTATAGGCGCCATTTGGGGGGGGGGGGNGGGGGTGCTGAGCACCCCCAATTTTGAAATTAGCACCCCCAATATTTTTCATACTTGTTTTCATTTTAATAGTCATTATGCAGGCATCCACAACCATAAGATAATATGAACAAAAATAAAGGGGCTTCAGCACCCCCCCTCCTCCTTTTTTTATTGAAATTGCCCCCCGCTTATTATAGGTAATGCGATGGTATTTAGTAGTATACGCAATACTGGTCGTTTGATTTGGTATAAAGTTGGTTGACTATCGACTTTATCAAATAATTACTGAATGCACTTGATGATAATATTCTTGTACGGTATCAATATTTTTATAATATTTAGAAATTAAAATTCCATAGTTCTAAAATAAAACTGTTGGTCGGCATCTTTCGTCCAGATTACCCACGTTGTAAAAATAGTTCACTGAGTAGTCACTTGTCTACTGCATGTGACAATAGTGTCACTTCTGAGTACAAATTTATTTTCATAACTGAAGGTAATACAATTAAATGTTACGTATGTGAAGAATAATGTAGAATAGTTTGACATAATAAACATTATGCAAAGCCTTTTGAGAACTTTTTATATCAAAATGTCATGCATACAGTTAAATTTTGCTGCAATAAATTTAAAAAAATATAAAAATCATTTTTTTTTTTTTAATTGTTAATTACCTAAACATTAATATGTTACTTATAAAATCTTTTTTTTTTTAATTGTTCATTAAATAATAA
Source organism: Myzus persicae (assembly GCF_001856785.1). NCBI lineage: Eukaryota > Metazoa > Arthropoda > Insecta > Hemiptera > Aphididae > Myzus > Myzus persicae. Next base: position 590,789 of record NW_019100803.1, on the reverse strand, counting down.
TATGTTACTTACATAATTATTCTTTTCTCAAGTTTTCAGTAGTTACCTATAAATAAAACTAGAAATTTAACTTCATATTTTGTAGGTTTTGCCGATAGTCAATTGATCATGGTGATAAAATGACCGGGCAGCATGCGACGTGATAATTCTACATTGCCCACCTGGCGCCTACATTAGGGCGTTCAACTAGTCTATACATTGAAATATTGAATAAAACATCAAAATCAACATATATATTATAATCTAGTAGAACAAAATAATAAAAATAAACATGATAATACGAACGATCGTATTGTAGGTACATATAAATCCCATGTACCTGATACCTATGTACGCCTCGAACACGTGTTTTTTTTGTATATGAGGAGGAGGGGGGAGGACGCCCTGTCATTTTACATCAATTTGCGTCGTTGTTATTATTATTATCAGCTTTAGTCAATATTTTAATAAGTATTATGTTTATATAGAAACATCACTCGTTTCGTAACTTGAACACATTTTGGGTGTAACTTGTACAATGCATGCATACTAATTAACGGTAACAACATTACGGACGGATGTGTTTATTTATTACCGAAACGTTTAATATTGGTATATACACGTGTAAGAACATGGTATCTCTATTTTTAACCCAATTTTATTAAAATGATTATTATTATTTGAACGTATGTTTTAGGGTGCCCGAGGGCGGGAAAAAGACGGGCGGGCGCTTTATAAACTGTATAGATTAAAATCTAAATTGGTCGATCGACGTGAATATGATTGCGGATGATTTGTTGCTCGTAAAAAAAAACAGTAAACTATTCAAAAATTATACTTCGTGCCGAGAGTTGGGACATTAACCTCGAACGGAGCGTTAGATAGTATCAATATTTTATACAAGTGAATATAGTAATAGAAAGTAAATACAATTTTTCCTAGTTAAGTGATGTCCAGGAAAAAAATGTATTCTGTTTAAATAATTATTACATTGTATACACATGTATGACGAGTATATTATTGTCATTTGCATATAATATACATCAAAACATATTCATAGTAGCATTAAACAAATAAACAATGCAGCATAGCCAAAATGAATAAAATTGTAATCAAGTTTTAAAACAAATACATACTTTAAAGTTTTTAGTTGTATAAATTATAATGATGCCATTCTAAGTATTATGAGTGCTAACAGAAATGGACATTTTCCAACAGCTTCAAAACATTAAAATAACCGAAAACAATATTCAATACGCTGACTCCTGACTGGTTGTATTTATAAAATGTTTAGGAGTGTATTATAGATATGATAATATTATAATAGCTTTGTACTTTTCAATTGAACAAACTGGAGTTATAAATCATAAAAATATAGTTTTGGCTGCGATCGGTTTTACTATTTTAGTATAAGTGTATAACCGACTAGGCTTCTGTAGTATAGACCACGGGCGCTATTTCTAAAAAATATTATATATTACAGCGGACGGTAGTGCAATACATTTTTACTAACATTATATTAACTTCCGTAGGTATCTTAATTATTTTTGTAATACTTGTGAGGTGAGTTTAATATCCACTAAGTTAATTTGCCGGAGGATGTATAGGTCCTATAATAACTCGCTCAAAATAATATTGTAAAAATAATTTTCAATGACCTGTTATTGTATTTAAAGCAAAACTATATACAATACCTATGTCGATATAAAGACAATCATTTAGTTGATTTGTGAACAAAACAATCAGCAAGAAACAACATCATATTATAATTTATAATTAATACAACGACTGTAACGTTTCAAAACACTTTTTGCGATATTTTTAATAAAAACTATTCGACAAATTCTATGCTTTTAGCGTACAAAATATATCGGTTGATGAAAATCAACGAGCTAACACGGAGAAGTAAAACATGTCAGTTCTTAAATAGGTAGGTACTTAAACCCTAGGGTATTATATATTTATATAATAATATGATACGCGTATATTATAGTGAAATTCAGCGAATCATTCTCATTATACACAGATTATTTGATAAAATATAAGTGACGCCAAAACTATAACTCATACAGCCCATACAGGTATTATGAGGAGATAAAAAAATTTCAAATGCCTACTATTAAACTATAAACGACTGCAATAACATGTAATATTATGCTATTCCGAGAAACGGGATTACGGTGAATAAAGTACACAAATCACCACATATTTTATCTTATTTTGTTCGAGGCGAAATCGGAAATCGTATTATTATAAACATTAACACCAAGACACATGCGGTGAGATATTATATATTATTATATTATTTTTGGTAGGTAGTGTATGTGTATATGGTTAGAAATTAGAATACGAACGCCGACGCCGTCACACGACGACGTTTCGTGGCTGATGGCTAAAACAAATTTTGTACTCGACACCGAGAAAAACCGATTATTCACCGCGTAGTGGTGTTCACGCCTCTCCTCGCGCCTTCGGTCGGATGTTTCGGTCCTTTTTAGAAACCCCGCAAACCGGAGACTGTGCAGAGTAACTTGAATACGGGGGGAGAGAGATAGAGAGAGAGAGAGAGAGTGTGTGTGCGTGCGATGTGTGTGTATGTTTGAACGGGAGACTATAATATAAACGGAGACTGTTTTGAAATGATCGAAAAAAAAGAAGAAAAGATCGAAGAGAAACGAAAAAGTAGTTTTCGAGCATAAATCACGAGACTCCGAGGCGACGGGTAATTCAAAATAGCAACTCGGGTAATATTCTAACAACGATAGATAATCATTACCTTATAGGCACAATTTTACACCTCCGAGACCGACGGACGAGGTTTACAAAGGGGATTCATTACGTATACGCACGTGTGTGTGTGTGTGTGTGTGTATCTAATATAACAGTGAACGTCATCGTCTATTTATTTACAACCGTTGACGTCTGATTATCATACTAAGCACCTAAAACCTCCTCTCAACCCTTTCTCTCACCTCAAACCTATTATTATTGTATTATAATATGGTAGTTTTATACAACACTAGTGCGATATCGGTTGCCGGGCACGAGCGTCACGTCCAAAATCGATTTCTGTGGTGTCCGTTCATATGAGATGAAAAAAAAAATAAACAAATAAATAAATAAACTCTATAACATGCGTATATTTATGCGTGCGTGTGCGTGTGTATACATATACAATAGATACGCAGCGAAGGTACTCAAAACGAAAAGATTATAAAAAACCGCGCCGGGACCGTTTATCATTGTCGGCCGGGATAATCTAATATAACAATAATAATATTTGTTATTATTATCACGCCGCCGCCTGCACACCAGCTGCCTTCTATAGATATACCACAATAATATAAGTTATAACAATATTATTATAATGTATTGTAATATTGTGTAAGTGCATTACAGATAATACCACGTCCACTATATACACTATTTATATATATTATAGGTACATATACAGCCGCTGTGACAGGCTTATAGTTAGCAGTCTCTTATTGCTATCCATATTATAATGTTTTATTATTATATATAAATATTTTCAAATGCGTATGATGAAATCTGAGGCCGCTCATCGGTATTTAAATTTAAGGTCCAGCCAGTCTGTACTCTGACGCCTGCAATACTGCAGTATTATAATAATTATTATACGTATATAATATAATCGTCGGCTATTATATTATATCAAACTACAGCCAAGGTAAACTCAGTGGTGACACGTTTATGGGAAATGCAAAGTATAATAATATAGGAATATGTGATTACTATTTATACATTATTTTATATTATTATTATTGCACATTCAGAATTAGGGTTATATGGATGTCTTTGACCTTAAAATGAGCGTTTATACAGCCGAAATGCCCGAAAATTCAAAAATATGCAAAATAAAATTTAATATATAGGTAAACGCTTCTACGTTATACCGAACAGATTTATAATTCGGTCTGCAATGTGCACGACTAATAGAAAAAATAGGTAAAAATTATTAACATCATAACCATTTTGATGACTTTGATTTCCATAAGGTGTTATTATTCATAACTAATATTATACAGGTAACAGGTTATTGTTAACGACGAGTGTTTGCAGTTAGTTAACGTTATAGGTACATAATATATCTTCAGACTACTACAACGCACTGGCGAGATATGCGGCTCGCAAATTCCTTAAATTGTCAAATCGATTTCAAACGATTTCTAAACGATGCCGCGCACGAAATCAAAATAAATACATAAGTATATGGCTACGTACGTATAGCATAAGGTACAATATTTTAATATTTATAATATTCGGTGTTTCGGTACGAAGCGGGCAAGCCCGTGTAAGCATGTCGCGGGCCTACTTTATACAACTTAGTATAGAAAGACTGTTTTGGGCGACGGTACAATTTATTATGAAAAATATTTATTTTATTTTAAACGTATTTGGTTTTAGATGATTAAAAATTGACTTCTCTCCTCATATCTTCAGGTCTTGTATATATTTTTCGCACATACCGTTTATTGTAAATACCATTACAGATTGTATATTTTCCAATAATTGTGAAACGGGGAAAAAATGATTTTTGATTGAACATAGAAAATATCGATAGGTAAAGAATGACTTATTAGCCAAAATTGTCAAATTACTATATGTTAATAGTTAATGGTTATAAATTAGTTATAACACTTATAAATGTTATTTTACTATCAATTAATTTATCACTTATCACTTGACAATAGTTCAGTTCTAATTATGGTCGCGTAATTGAGAATTATTTAAATAATGTGTAAATTATTAAATTCGTTTTGGTTCCGATTGAAAAATATCGATTCTGTTCCTTGCCGAACTATATAGTGTGCGACAACCGCCACTTGGTAAACGACTGAAAAATAATATTATTACCTACTGCTTATTAATATAATATATTCTATTGTTACTATGCTTGACACCTCAACTTGATTAATTCTGTAGCTTGACATTTAATAAATATAACCGTTTATTTTTCCTTGATAATTTCATTTTTCCTATTTAATCATAAATACTAAAATGCTTATTACATTATAATGTTTAAAATAAATTTGTTTGTTGAAAATTGATATTTATACATGAAGGGAGTTGAAAATACCTTAGCTCCTTGGCGTGAACATTGTTAAATATAATATCTCTGATTAGTTGGCTAGCTAGTATAATGTATATATAGATATAGGTTATGTTAAGTATAACCTACGCCGCCGCTGGGTCGCAAATATAATAGGTACATAGGTACCTATATTATATGTTTAGCATTTAATGTAGCGCCCACTCTCGAGTAGTTTTATATATCGAATTATAATATAATCACATGCTATAATGTTATACGCGTTCACCTACAGCCCTGGAGGTGTAAACAATCAATAACAACAATACACTGATTAGTGATTTCGTGGATTAAATTGACGTGTGCTAAACTATAGGTAGGTACACTATAGATATATTATTGCAATATACCTAGGTGGCTAAGTATACCTACCTTGGTTTCATAAATTAAGTGAAATATAGGTAGATTTATTTTTTACTATTACCTTATTATTATTAAAAAATTGTTAAATTAATAAAGTAAATTAAAATAATATACTGGTGGTCCAGTTTTCTACCTTCCACTCGAAATCCACGGATTTGGGTCGTTGTCCGCCAGTTGCACACTCCTGCAGCACTATGATGTATACCGTAGGTATACGGTATATTTGTGTACTATGAAAATTAAAATAGCATAGGTAATACGATTAACATAGACATATAGTTTATTGGATATTGGTATTTATTGTGGGTGTGGCACGAATACTGTCAATTGTCTACGCATTCTACTCAGTACTCATCATCTTATACAACATTGGGTGGGTGGAAAGCTTTGCATGTATGTGAAGATATAGCTCGTAAGCAATAGAAGATATTTTTAAACTATTAGGTATAGCAATTGCTTTATTGGACGAGTGACGTATGATAGAAACCAGTCCCCCCTGGTTGTTTGACCTGGAGTGCAGGGTCCCTACTTTTTTATAGGTCAGTTTAAATTAACTTGTAATTGTTGAAATATTGATAGGAATACTTATTTTATGGTGTATTTTATTATGATATAATTGTACATGTTATGAAACACTCGTATCGCTTGTAATGAGTTGTATTTTATTGGAAGTTTTATATAGGACCCGCAAAAACATTAAGTATACAAGGTCTCGAATTTGATGCGCGGGCCTGATGGAAATACTCAGTTTTTTACTATTGACTAGGTTAAAGTATTCGTCCGATACGACATGGTATATATACTATGTACACGGAACACATAATGGTTAAATGGTGTCAGATGTAATACCTATGCTGCCGATGTGGTTTATATGTTATTTGCGAGGGGCTAGAGGTGTTATTTAAACATATTTTCTCCGTTGACCAGTCTTAAAAGGAAATCTGCAGTTGCCACCGACATTTCTACGTCATCGTGCAGTTCGATTCTCGATCAAACTGTTATCGCTTTGCATTACTGCGAGCAAGTGAACGTTTGGTTACTGTGCACAACAGTTTTATATCGACGTTCAGTGCCTACCGAAGTCCGAAACAGGTATTCCATTATGCCGTCCCGCATTTATATTGTATAATATTATACTTACGACCGGCCCGGGGTCCGAGCTTAATATAGTTATTGTCAACATAATATGAAAGCAAATTATAACCATCGTTCGGCGTTTTCCGTTTTTATGGAAACTCCGTGAACCCAATCTCAGGGATAGTGATGGAACAAATGAACGAAAATATTATTATACTGTACAATACATAATGTTTGTGACAAAACTTTTTTTATACTTGCCATGGCCAACACAAGTGGGGTTTTCCCGTTTTGTTCCATAGTATAAAAATTGATTTTTATCAGATTAAACAATGTACATTACATACTGCTGGTAGTACCTATGCCTACGATAGGTATACGTAACTTGAAATACGAGACTTAGCGTGGGTTTTTCATATTTTTTTTAAACCAAGATGGGAAAAAATGGTTCAAGTTAAAAGTCAGTATAGCCAGTAGCCACACACTTACTTACATGTATTTTTTTGGATTTGCAATTTTTAATTTTTTCTTGTCGATGAATAATTTAAAACCATGATACAGATGCTGCTGTTCAACCTAGTATTTTTCCGCCATCAGATATTATTACAACCCCAAAGTATTTTTCTCATTTATGAACGTGTTTCTCCGCGATAGATTTGAAAATTAAAAATACTTTAATCCTTATCAAATACAATTCGATGTTCATATAATATTATATATTACGTCATATAATTTACGTGCATTGCCGTATCTCATGGATAAGACCTTTTTCTTGAAATTATATTATTGCATTTTACGCCAAGACAATTATAGTGAAACCTCTTATGAAGCATAATATATAATACACAATGCATGAATCTCTAAGTCAAAGCACTATCATAATATATTATAATATAATTTTAACGTTTTAGCACCAAAGCGACAATTCGCAGAACGCTGTGAAATGTCACCACGATATTATTATTATACTTTATACTTGTATATATTACACAGATATTATATACGACAAACGTATAATCATAATATGTCGTAAAAAATCAATGGTTAGTAAATATGCATAAAAAAATGCATTTAAATAATATGCATGTTTGGTTTTTATAGCCCCCGACAGACGTTTTGGCAGGATATCAGCATTTTGAGGAATATTATAAAAACGATTCCGATACCTACGTTTATCAACATGCTGCAATTTTAGTGTTATTGGTGCTCGACCATACAATATATAATCTAATAATCGTATGACATTTGAACGTTACTAATTTTGTTTATTGTTATCCGTTTGAACGGCTATATATACGGGTGCCGACAAATTTTAACGCTTTAGGCTTGAGTGAAATGTATAAATTATGCTTAAAATTTACATTTTCTTGGATATCGCATTAGACTTCGGTATAATACATAATATAAAAAAAGGTGGACAAGTGCAGGATACCGCTCTGCTGTACAATAGTTGTCGAGTACCTATAACGTCATTGTAATGGATGTGTTATATTTGAATTCAAAGATAAATCATTACATACGAAAAAAGACTCTGTGGAGACGTTGTGTCATCCTATAGCATACTTGTTCAAATAATAAAATGTAATAATAAATAACAAAATTAATACAAATCGAAAATATATCATGACTATAAATAGCGGAACTTTCGGAAAAACACTTTTTTGTTAAAGGTAGAAAAATTGGGAGGAATCTTCCATTAAAATGTCTAGTGTTAGCAATAAAAAGAAAAACGTAAATGAATTTCCAACTGAAAAATAGTTCTATAATTATAAAACCTTGCATTACATTTTTAAGGTTTTTTATCAAGTGAAAATGCTTCTACCGACAAAAATTTAAAACAATTTTACAAAATTAGAAAAATTTCTCATGACAATAAATACTTGAAAAAGAAAATTTCAAGGGTCTATGGTTATTAAATTTTGAGTTACAACAAAAAACAAAATCAATTTTTCAAAATTTGGTATTGTGGAAGTGTTCGAATTTTTTTTTTTGTTTTACCTAACGCTTTTAAAAAAATACTGTGAATTTTCAATTTAAAACTTCCAAAGCATCAACTAGATTCACTTTTTTTATCAAAATCTTAACTACCACCCCAAATGTCGATGACAGACAAAAAAAAACACTTATACGCATCATTGTAAATACAATACGCATTCATTCGCCAGAATTTATTTACATGCAGAATCTAAAACAATGATAGTATTAATTCTGTATATAAGGTTGTCTCATTTATTACAAATTGATTTCTACGTTGTTTAAATTTAGTTATAGTACAGACCGGTATCAGATTTTATTATTGTAGTTATTGGGTATACCTACTTACTAATAAAAAATAATAATGTAATCATTTTTTATAATAGTTTTTTTTTTACTGTGATTGCGCAATATTACATTTGATCAATAAAACAATAAATATTTCCAATATTGATCGTGTCGTGAAATTTTATTACATTTGTTTTATTGACACCGCGTTCGAAAAACTATTAAAAAAAAAAAAAAAAATACAACGAAAATGCAAAAATACATTAGACCAAATCAAAAAGCATTAATAGGCCGGATGCAACCCACGATTTACCAATCCACGGTCATTGTATTGTACATACTATATCGGATGTATTAATATGTATGAATAGCTTGTACACTCTCGTCTCTCAGCTTGACAATTTGACATATTCAGTACCCACGGACGACTACAAATTACAATGGAAATAATCTCTTTAGATTTACTTTGACAAAAATCTTGGAAAGTACAAATGCATATTATATAATGTAAAGAATAAAATAGCTAGGTATACCTACACAATTTTCATTTACACATTGAATAATACTTATCAATTAGCTAGTTATCATTGATCATATTATTGACTATACCTACTGATCATTGTTGTGTAATATATAATCAACGACAATATTATTATGTTTGGAATACAATTTATTTATAATACCACATTCAAACTCTAATGTATATCTAACATTATCGATACATAAATATACCTAATACCAAAGGGTACCATAAACGTAAATTTAAAATTTAAAAATAACATTTACCGCACAATCGTCTATTAATTATGTCATGGAACCTAAACATATTATAATTTATTTATATATACCTACACAGTGTCGTAAATAATTAACCGTGTTATATGATCCAAAACCATTCATAATAATAATGTACAATATAACTGTATATGTATTAACTTGTTAATTTTTCATTTTAATATTTTTACTTGACCGTATTAGATTACACAAATGAAATCATAAATAATAAATATATTATGTAGAATAATATACGCGCGACCGAGCAGTTATTCCGATTCACTGATACCGCCGCACGTATACCGAACTATATATAATAGGTATATATAATATAATACAACCACACATGTTACCGGTACATAAAGAAGGGCTTAGAAAATCACAATATAAATCATTACGATATAATATTCTATTAAAAATAGTGAGTACAAGATGTGAATGCGCGTGTGTGTGTGTGTGTGTGTGTGTGTGTGTGTGTGTGTTCGTATCGAACATGAAATATCGTCGTCATTCGTACTCGGCTGAATATAAGTAGATATGATCTATACATCGAAGTAACAGATACAATTTTCTCAACTCCGCTGAGCGTGCGCCACATATTATACAATAAATAAGAGTAACAACAAATAATACTTGTTGTAGGGACTTGGATGTATATCATTTAATGAAAACTTATTGGTTCAATAACAGGTAAACGATCAGATAGTTTCGTTGGACAGTAGTACTAAATCTCATACATAAAACTCTTTATAACGCCTAATGTATTATATTATATATATTATCATATACGTGTGTGCGTATGTTATATTATATATAATATATGCCTATATAATGCAGTGCAGCGGACACTCGTGTTTTCCAAGAGTATTAATCACGTCGTCGATCGGATAAATTATGGAACATTTTAGTTGAAAATATTTGCAATGTATATTACACCGCCGGCTGCGGTCTTGTATGCGCACTGCAAATATTATTATTACCCATACCATAACATGTGGGATATAATGAATAATTCTCAATTAAGACGCAACTGTATATTTATAATGTTATGTAGATATTGCAATGTCTTGTAAGGGCTGACGATTAAAAAATACGTGTACCTACAACGTGCATAAAAAAAAAAAGAAAAAACATACAATTAAATACTGATTGCGACTGCGATAATGCTGTTTATAATAAAAAGTGCATAAGTGACGTATAAATACATATATACGTATATATATATAATTATTATATATACATGTATATTATGCATTTCTTACATAATCGATCGAATCGATTGCAACTGACTGCAGTCTGCAATACTCACATGACATATTATGTTATGTATATTGTAATTATATTTTATATATATTTTGTGCACAAATGAGTTTGAAATCAAATTCCTTCAAAAATTACGAAGGTGTCATAAAATATTTTACCCATAGGTATGCCTAAAGCTATGAATTTATATTGTCATAATAGTTGTATAATATATATATGAGGAAGTCGGCGCACTATTAGTTTTCTGTTTCTGACCCACGTGCAACATACCAAATTGTACGTGCACATTAATGATTATAATCATAATGATTTCTAAAATTAGAGTAGAATTACCTTAATAAAATTTAAAGGTAAGATTATTATCTAGAGCATCGCATGTACGTTTTTAAATATATTTTAATTTTAAAGTGAGATATGAGTATTTTAAAATTGTAAATTGTTTGTAAATCTTAAAATACTCATGGTTCGCTTTAAAATTAGTACAGAACAAAAAGCTTAAAATCCTATATGAGTTTCCCTAAATAATAATATTACCTTTAAATTTTGTGAGAGGTCATTTCACTCTATTTTTAGAAATTATTATGATCATAACCATTATTGTTAACTTAAAATATACTATGTTGCAGAATGAGAAAACAAATAGTATGCACATAGTATATGTTCTCTTGAGTATACATAAAATTATTTACCACAAAAATAGAAAAACGAATGGTTGTAAAATAATGAAACGTATAGAAACAGTAGGTATCATGTAAAAGGTACCATTTAGATCCCGTTGCACCCCTCGTTTAAGTCACCAAAATCAGAATTTTGTCACATGCCAATAACTAATGCACACTGATTAAGTAAATATTACAATATTATTAACCCACCACAACACGACAACTTAGATTTTTTGTTAAAAAATTCTAGCTTAGGTGAAATTTTACCAGGATTTCACCAAAAATAATAAAAAAATGTTCTCTTAACATTTTGTCAATAATCAATATTATTATTCAGGTCAAATATGACCTGTGCATTCGTAGGTACATAGCTAATATAGTATTATCAATTATGCCTTCTGATACTCATATACAATTGATGTACAAAATACTAATTTACTATACACGAAATAATATCGTATACTACCTAGACTTAGTATATATACAATTTTTACATGTTTACATGGTATTACAATATGTATTTCAAATTATAATTTTTAATTTTTATCTAATGACGAGTAAACAAACAATATATTAAAATAAATACACACAAATTTAACTATATTTATTGAATAAAAAGAAAACTATCACAACTTGAATTATAAAATATAAATTTGTAATGAATAGTATTTTTATAATTTATAAAAATAAAAAATAACATTTAAAAAAAAACAATATTATATCTTGGATTTGGTAGTTATTTAATATTTAAACATAACATTTTATTTGTGAAAAATAATATCACAACTTTTTTTTAAATTAAAATTATAAAACATATTACTAATGATATTACTTATTAGTTACTATAAAAAAAAAATAGTATCATTGTTGCTCTCTAATATTAGAACCTTAGAGGACTCCCAAGTCTTGCTAGTTGCTTTTAACCATTGCAGCTGAAGACTTAAAATCAATACAGACCAAAATGGAATGTTTAGTCCTGAGAATCCCCACCAATGAATCAGTTTTAAATTTATTATGATGCATAGTTTTTATATTTTGAAAATGTTTTAACCATGTGCAAGAACTTAGTTTTTATAGCCATGGCTTTTGTATCAAAATATATTATGACAACTGCACACTGTTTGATTTCCGAAATATCTGTTATTTCATCCATTATTAGTTGAGTAAAAAGAACCAGACTGTTTAAATGTATCACACAGTTAATTTGAAATATATTTTTCATAATTGCCGTTTTTTTAATTCTTTTTAGAGTCAAATTGTTGGAAATTTTCAAATCAGGAAATATTGTACTCAGTAGAGGCCAGAGGGGTAAGTGTGTCAGACAAAGAAAAGGGCAAATTATTTGTAGCAAAAGGCCAAAAGGGCAATAAGTTTCATTTCAGCTATTCTAGTTTGTTCGGTCAATGATGATATTTAAAAAACTTCACTGACAGAATTTTGTCGGACCACTTCATTAGAATTTACAATATGTTTATAGGATTCTCCGTGTCTTTTTATTTCGATAAATAATAAGGTGAGGACTCAATATCAGTACTTATAATAATTTATTTGTGGTGTTATGAATTTTAAATATTTTGAACAACTTTAATACCTTATTTTTATATTCATTCAAATATGGTAGCATTGTGTTCAGCACATGGCTGTGTAAACAGACAAACAAAAGAAGCTAAAAACCACTGTTTTAGGTAAGTACTTCTTAAATTAAAATAAATTGCGTTGTTTCAACTATTTATCACAGACAAATGCTCTTTTACAGATTTCCAATACCAAATCCTGAACTCAATGGTAAGAGCATAAAAGCTGTTGGACGAAAAGGTTTTATTTCAACCCAAAATTCACGATTGTGTAATAATCATTTTTTGAATGAATTTTTTATTTTATTAATTTCAAACCATTTCAAACATTCAACATTAATACCGATTGGCTATCAATAAATAATCTAAATCCCTTATTTAAATATTTTTTCAATTTTTCCGTTATATTATAATTTAAATTATTTTTATACGAATTAATAATTAATATTTATTATTTATCAATTATTATTTATTATACATTTTTAATATTTTAAGGGAGTTTTGTTATGTCATTTTAAGTTATTTTAGGGTCATTTTTCTAAGTAACTTTTAGGTTTATTAGGTCATTAAAATCCTAGCCCTAGTGATTTCACCAACTTCGTAGCAAATCATTTTAAAATATTTGCTGAAGTTAGCTCTTCAGAGCTGTGTTCCCCGCCCCTTGTACATTGTGTACATGTTAATTGTTTTGTATAACTAAACTTATTGTATTATATGCAACACACATATTAAGATCCTTAATAGTGTTGTATATCAATGTAATCATGTTTAATTAGCTCAAATTAATTTGTTATTGTTATTTATCAATCGTGTACACTAGGCCTATTCCATGGAGGATTTGGGAACCGTGTGTCAGGCAACAGCCTTAATCAAGGATTGGAACGCACCATACTGTTAAAACGCTCAAGTGGTAATTCAAAAATATATTATTTCGTATATAAAATATTTGATACATTTTTTTTTTATTTTAGGCATATGTCAAGGATTTCAAAAGGCTGTCATATACGTCGCTAAACTATTCACTGGTAAGCACTATTATATCAGAATGCATGACAATTGTACTGAAGATGATAGATTTAATAATCCGAGTGATATTTAGGTAAGATAATTTATATAAAAATATTTTACAAATAAAAACAATATTAATTTTATATCTTTTTTTTTTGCAGGTGATTGATCAGTTGGATGGACCACGGATACCAGACGAGATTCATAGTCTACAATCGTTTGACCAGATTTCTTCAATCGATTTTATACATCGATACCATTTCAATCAACTCACGCTCCACACTCAGCAGCAGTACGCAATGTGAGTCATATAATATTATTTTAATATTTGTAGGAAATTAATAATTTATGTGAAATAAAAAAGATAAAAATAAGATAGTATAAAAACATGTAACATTATTCAAGTAACAGTTAATTTTATTTACCCAACTAAGAAATAAACTATACGTTCAAATATTGTTGAATTTAAATTACTATAGCTATGCTCTTTAAAAATGTTATCTTAAGTCCAATAAACCTCTTCAACAATATCATCAATTTTTTTTTCTAGATTCTTAACTCTAACAGAAGAACCTCAGGAATATGAAAGTAATGTAATTGCATAGTTAGGCTTATTACTGAATCAGAATTCTACACAAATTTCTAAATATTTTTAATTATTTACCTCTAGACAATCTTAGTGTAATTTACTAATCAAAGCATAAGTAAAACCACAATCATTAAAAAGATAATTGACCAAATCTATTATTGACTTCAGAGTTACTCTTAAGTCTTCTGCTGTTTGTTTTGTACAAAATTCTTCTTTCTTTATCATAATATTATTTAAATTATTTTCGCAGTTATCCAGACATTCTACTGTACCATTCAATACCTCAAAATGACATGTTTGTAAGTATATAACATAAATAAATATTAAACCTACAAAATTAGAATATGCATTACAGAACTTTAAAAGTATTATTTTGTTTAAAATTTAGAAAATTGTGTTAGTATTTAAATATAAAACCAAAAGAAGCATTTATATAACTGGCATTAAATACTTACAATAGTATAGAATAATTAATATCTAAATACATCTCTGGTAATATCGATGAACAAAACATAAAACGAGTATATGTTTATATTTGATATCCTGACTACCTATTTTTTTGAATTCCTTCTGTTCTAAATTGATAAAACAATCCCACATTGTTCGATTTTTCGATGCACCATCATCAAACTTAACAAAATTGTATAGGTACCACGACCAACGATAGTATATTCTACCTTATTTGGAACAACAAGCATAAAAGCATCTAATTTTCATTATATTTTCAATTTCTTTGATTTTTAACCTGCAGCTGAAATTATTTCAGTTATCAATTGAGAAATATTTTGATTTCCCAATAATAGTTCAAGTTGTTTTGTCTCTATATTTTTAAGCTAATTTTTAAACCGATTTAAAGATTTTATAGCCAATCAATTGATCTGATAGCATAACTATGTTTTTTCCTAATAATATTTGAAGTTTCTAATAACTTTTCGTGGGCCCCTTTTTTAGGTTTTTTTTATTTCTTCAAGATCTATGGATTTCTTTATAAAAACTCTTTATACAAACGTCTAAAATAAAATCATTATTACACTTCTATATTTAAATTATTTACCAAGTGTATACTATTTATTTATTTATTTATTGATTGATTTAAATAAAACTATAATATAGTAGGTATTTACTAGTCGAGTTGTTAAAACATAGCTAAACAATCTTTTATAATAACAATTCTAATGGTACTTAATTATTGTGTATTATAAAGTGAATTATATTT
The DNA here is from genome assembly GCF_001856785.1 of Myzus persicae. NCBI lineage: Eukaryota > Metazoa > Arthropoda > Insecta > Hemiptera > Aphididae > Myzus > Myzus persicae. The sequence goes on along the minus strand of NW_019100803.1, from coordinate 574,909 downwards.
CCTTCGTCAATGAACCGTTTATTATTATTTAAACAAATCTAATAATTGTTATGTAATATCTTAACTAATTTGTACGACAAGCTACATTATCAATATTTTTCGTTGTAGGATTAGATTTACAGAAGAAGTGGAAAAGTCTTTGAGATGGCTATGTCAAGAAACTTTAAAAAATAAAAACCGTCAAGTCTAGTTCGGCAGCACCCGTCATGACGGCAAGTCGTCGTACTTATTTTTCAGGAGACTACAATTTCTACAACCAACTATTCAACAGGAAGCAACTTTGAAACAGAATTTGACACTTATGAAAATCCGGAAACTGAAAACCCAAACCAGGAGAGCAATTGTAATACTCCAACCAATCCAGGCATACAAAAATTCAAACCAACAGCAACAGAGAAAAAAAATTTAGCTCCATCCAGCTGATGAACATTTTGCTAACATCGTTGAGAAAAGTTTAAACAATCGAAATAACTCCGAGAAAAAGGTGGGAAGATGAAGATAAATATTTTTGTATGTTATCATACAAAGATATTAAAATATACCTGAGGCCATGCGTTTAAAATCAAAGGTTGATATTTATGATTTAATTTTAAAAAAACAAACTATCCAACAAGCACAACCTCCAAGTCTAACAGGGCTGTTTCCATCTAACCATCCATCCACATTATTCGTCCAACTACTTACTCGACGGTATACGCGTCATACAAATAATTATACAACTACTCCGCGTATGATATGCAACATAACCATGACCACATAACCTAACAAAATAGAATACCTACAAATTACACAACTGTTCCTTATGAAATGCGTCAATAAATTATGTTCATGCACAATAAAACCAAAATTTGGAGCCTGCAGGAACTCCGTCGCCTTTATCTGGTTTCACTAAGAATTCTCAAAGGTCATCCGGCACTGATTTATTGTAATGAAAAATAATTTAATTACAAAATGAATAATGTTAATTATTTTTACTACCTACGTTTAAATTGTGTGAAAAGGTATCGTCTTTTGTGACTATTTGTTTTCATTTTATTATTTTGTAAAGGTATACCTACCGACCAATTTGAGAAAACATTTTTCAGTTAAAAAGTTTAATATTTTGTTTTATTTAATTTCAATTAATAAAATTATAATTAATAAATGCTTGTTTTTATATGTATGAATAATAATGTAAATGGCCTTACGTCAAAGTAACGATAAGATTTCCTGTAGTGAAACACAATAATATCCATGACAGCGTGTTAATTTACTTCCAAGTCATTTTCAACTGTATCTAACAGGTCATCAAATGATTTTATGGACATACGGAAATAGTTAGAAAAATTGACCTCGTGATCCCTAAGCTTCGGATACAAACTAATATAATGGCTTGAAGAAAGTCTAATTTTTAAAATGGGATGGAACCAATATTTTCTTTTTTCTTTTTGTCTTCGTCTTCTCATTCTTCGATATGTGACCCACAAATACACGGCATCTGACAAGTCCAGTCTCGTTGAATGTATAATACAGACTATGGTTTATTTGAGATGCTATATGGCTGAAATTTTTGTATGAACAAAAATGTTCCGCATTTGTGTCCATGTGAATGATCGTAATAAAGATAAATGCGCTATCATGTGGACCTAGTCTTATTTAATCATTAGTTTTAATTTAAAATATGGTTTTTAGTTTTAAAATTATACTTTCTTAGAATTTCAAATAGATTTTCTTCCAATTTCTTTAAACATTGCACTTAATCTTATTTTTTTCCACTTATTTACTAAGAACAAAATAAAAATAAAACTATGTATTTTTGGTTAGTAATTCAAAATTGACTGTAGTCCCACCTTGAAACACAATATAATTTTAAATTAAACATTACATTATTTCAAATAATATTATGACTTGACTTCAAAATATGCGCTTAAACATAGAAGAGCCCGTGGACGTCATTCAATTTATTATAGAATAATAAAGTAAGAGTAATGATTAATGCCAAATATAATTTGAAGTACGATAATAATATTATAATGTTTATGATCACATGAAATAATAGAGACAATGTTAATAAGTGTATTAATTTAACCACTGTGATATTTTTATCCAGAGATATTTTGAAGCACGGAATAGGTTTGGGGGAACCTCAAATTATATTAATTTTGTCTTTAGATTGCGCGGGAAGGGTGACCCCGGCGTGTCTGCTGCAGCGTCGCCGATCGTGTACAGTTTTTCGCGGCCGTATTTATTTATTCTTTCGTTTGTTCGTTTATTTGTTTTTCTTCATCGGGCCCATTAACGAGTCAATAGCTTTCCGACAGCGGTGGCGTATAATATTATATTCCGGAAGCGGTTTCACGCTGCACATACCGCGACCGTATGCACTCATATATATATATATATATATTATAAACACACAAACACACATAATATTATAACTATTATGAGGTACACAAACAAGCCGTCAATTCGAGACACGGCGCAGTGTGTTTCGAAACACCCTAATCGCCGAGCACGATCTCGCGGACCCGAGTTCTTCTTTTCACACGCGCGCGCGTGACGGCCCGACCGACGTGCGTATAAAATAATGTGTGTGTGTGTGTGTGTGTGTGTGTGTGTATGTGTGCTGTAGTTACCCGAGTGTATATAATATTGTAACATTACCTATATATAATAATACGCTTGTATAAAATATATATATTATGTATGATATAGCGGGAGGTGACGCGATAATCGCTGGGACCCGTTTGAGACGATTTTACCGACGTCGTCGGGCAGACGGATAATATTATACGTGTGCGCTAATGGCCGTGTACCTGTATTATAATATTAAAACATATACCTATATATATATAATATGTACACTCGAGCATATATTTTATAGACACATTTGTATTCATATATATATTATTCTCTTTATTTTACACGTCTCACTGTCCATGATATTATGTGTAAACTGGCTAAATACCTGTATCGCGTATAAAGTTTTCGTGTACGCATCATACGCTTCTTATACATATTATAATATATGTTATTTTACGGACATCTCCCCCCGCGGTCGTGGGTGCTGCAGGTCTGCGAGTGTGCATAAGGGCGAGTGCCTAAAAGTGTGTATCTACAGGCACATATAGCTGTCAAATTCTACGATCGCGCCGGTGTTTGATTTTCTCACGGCGTTTAACGCGCCGAAATTTACCGAGCGACGGGCGTGGGCGCATCTTACCTTACATTAAAAAACCCGTAATTATTATTATGTGTACACATAATTGTGGCATGTTTAATACGTGTTTGAAATTTCGATTTCCAACGAGCGACGCTCTATTCTAATTGAGCGATCGGTTCGTGACAAGTATACGCGTACCTATATTATACTTTTCTGCTGCACCCTCGGCGCTTGGCCAATGTTTTTGAAACATGTTTATGCACCTATTTAATCGGTTGATTTTTTTTTTATGTAAGACGCTCATCACAATAACTTGGTCAATTTTCGAGTAGATATAAACAAAAAATGATTTTACATAAATTGAAATTTCGAAGTACACCACAATGTTTGGCATATATAGTACCTATTTCACTAATCTGCTTTCAATCATATGCAATTAAATATTTATCGGTCATAATTAAATTAAAAAATCGGTACGATAAAAAAACACTATCTCTCCCAAACATTAGGTTTCTTAATCATTTAAATACTGAACACTATACAGGACCGTATTAGCACATGGGTCTAGGGCCTACGGTAGTGTTAATCCTGGCCTGTGCATAGTTACATATAGGTACCCTAAAATAAACTTAAATATGCAATATTATGTAGTACAATATGCAGTTATTTTTAAAGTAAACATGTTGGTAAATATATATAAATATATAATATATAAATTATATATTTTAATAAACGCCGGTCGCGGTTCGATCCTCGGCCACCGGGCGGCATTTTTCTCCGGACAAGTCGCGGAGACCGGAGAACAAGTGCTGCCATCCCCCATCCCCGGGGCATGGCAGAAACCTACGGGTGCCCCATTCGAAATTCTGCCAAAAACAAACACACACGTGTTCCCCCCTACCGTATACCAAAACCTACAAACCATCAATACAAAAACCTACAATACCTACTAAAAAAAAAAAGAAACCCAATGGAATATGTCGCTGAGGGCTTAAAATAAAAAAAAATAAAAAAAAATTTTTTTAATAAACTTAATATATTGATAGTTGTTGTATCTTTTATTTTTGGTTTGTAGATTTTGTTAGTAGTTTGTTTATAGTAAAATTCTTCGGTTATTCGCAGTTGTAAATATAAAAATATAAATCTATCAATTAATACAGCAGATATCAAATGATTTGGTTCAAATCATGCATTGGATCTTCTTTCAGAATCGATTGTCGATTCACAACATTTGCAAATCAATACCTTAGAATCAATACTGAAATCATTTTCACCAATATCAGCCACGAAAGTATGTAAACGACTACTTAAAGATGTTTTCTCTTTAGGGATATAATAATATCGATACAAATTTAAATTACAATAAATATTACTCGGTAAGCGATCATGTACACACTAAACAAAGGTATTCATCAAACGACAGTTAGGTACTCAAATATTAGTATAAGGCAGGGATGGCAAACCTTTTGAACACTGCGTGCCCAAAATTAGTAATAACCTTTTTTTTAGAGTGTGCCATGAAAAAAATATTAAAAATATTATAATTTATTATACTATAATTTGATTGTATAAATAATGTATTAGTATAAAAAGGTTAGTTTATAGGTTATTATAGGTCCTATAATATTCGTGGAAGCTATGCAAAAGCAGTTCCCGCGGCGTCGTCGATTTCTAAATTTTCGCGTGCCCAAAAAATCTTTTCGCGTGCTACCTCGGGCAAGCGTGCCATGGATTTGCCATCCCACCCCTGGTACAAGGTATGTCCCGGCTGGTCATTAGGAAATAGTAACAATACTACCAAGTACCCACACAGTTCTTGGTAAAAATAAATCGTTTTTACAGGGTCGATAAATTGCAATCGATTTTTTATATAGTATGATTCAAAATATAGACAGTGTGAGGTGGATCTTTATTTTTAAATCGATATTGCTAACATAATATCATTGATTATAAATACTAGTATTACCTAGTATTTATAATCAATAATAATATGCATCTTTATGCTTAAAATCTTTAAAAATGCAAAATCTGAAAAGCATATAAAGTTATTCAAATATGCAACATACATTTTTGTACTTAGATTGTATATACAATATAATATATATTGTACTATATGAAACGAATTTGTATCGAATATTCTAATCAGATTTTTAATATACAGCTTCCTAAAAAAATATTCAAATGCATAAATAAGTTCCAAGCCCTGGTTATGACCTTAAAAATTCTAAAAAAAACTCATACAAATATTGCACGAAAAATATTTAAGTATGCTCTTAAGACAATCAAATGTGAAATTTAAAAATATTGTATTATCCTGACACCTGCTTCTGTTGATCCGCTTTTAAATCAAGTGTGTAGTTTCTAAAAAAATTAATTAAACCGTAGATTATAACAATGAAATATTATTTTTGGTTAATTCTCACTTACTCTCAATAATAACTGAGATTGGAACAATGAGAATTTTTTGAACATTTTCAAACAAGAACTTTCCTTAGATAATTCTTGGTTTATCATCTACAGAAGTAAAAAGAGTATATTGATATATATTCATTTATTCGTTTTTTCTATTGAAAATGTATTTTTAATTTTTTTATCGAAATGTGTACTTATTCACTGTTTTTTTATAATATGCATTTATTCCTATCAACCCCTAAATATTAACCCTAGATTACAATAGTAATAGTGGAAATTAGTATTTTTTTTTACAATTGTAAATAGTTGCTGTTGGTTACTCGTGCAGATGAGGTAAAAGCATCCACCAAATCTTTGAGTTTATGTATTCGAATATGGAAATTATATCTTAAAACAAATATGAGAGTTGAATTTAATTTTGTAGCTTATATACTCAAAAACGACTGCAGATTTTGATACAAACTTTAATTTGTTCTTAGGAATTTCAGGAAAGTTCAGAGAATAGTTTGAACCAAGGTATAATATGGTATATCCAATCCATGACAAAGTGAATTGTCCATCTCTGCTAGTCGCTTTAGTTTACAAACCAAAGTACGCCAACACCGATTTGTCTGTAAACTGAGGTAGACAGTATAATAGACATAGGTACTTGCATCAAGATAACCTATAACACACTATATTTTATATTTGTTCATTTTTTTTTCCGGGGGAAGTCAGATTATACAGCTATTTGCCTAGTTATATAATATATGTATTGAACATCAAGCGCGTGCAGAACTATAGACACATTTCGTCAATGAGTCAATTTCTAAAAAAAAGCAAACAACAAATGTCTATTTCTTTAACAATGTCAACTAATAGGCGTTTATTTATATATAAAAAAACATGAATTATAAAACGTATAAAAATGCTTACACAATAATAACACTCATCGCGTCTTGAAACGTCCCGCGAGAGCTGCTTTCGCCTAGCGTGTCCCAGCCGTCTCCTTCGCTTACGACCTTTGAGGTGGTAGCGGCGGCAACGACGTCGGCGTCAACATCGTCGCCCCGGAGCAGATAGTTGAAACGCTGTGACCCGATCGCGGAAATGTCGAAACCGTCGTTGCAGTCCACCAAGCTGCTGCACGGCATTTTGGACGAGTGAACGCGTCGTTGCATTTTTTCCAGAACGCCAATCACCTGTTGATGCCTCAACATCATCACTGTTTTCATGCCCTTCGATAGACACAGTCACAAGCATTATATTAAGTGTATTATATTTATTTTTTATTTTTTTGGTCCTTAAGCCTAGCTGCTATGGCCATTAGCATATTATTTATTATATTATGTATTTGTGTTATGTGTGATATAGATAAATCGTATAGGTACAGATTAGAGTGTAGTAAATTATACTTGTATACACAGTATTGCGTTGTTTAATTTTATTTCCGAATGTATAATATTCATAAGTGTAAGTATATGTATTATGCTGGAGGATTTGACAGTTTTCAATGAAATTATAAAAAATTACACAATCTAAATATTCTATTATTCTCCATAAACGCCCTGTAATGTATATTGGATATATAGAAAGTCACCTCTTTGATGTGGGTCTACTAGTGTTACGATAAAACTTAAACGTGAAAAAAGTCGTGATATCATATATTCATATGTTTCATCGAAAATGCATGATAGGTGAGTACCAACATATCATGGGTGGGTACATCCATTCCATTCTATTCATAGAATATAATATTTTCGAGTTCGATATAAATCAAGGGACTCTGCGAGGATTTCATATACAATTAATAGCTATAGGAAAATAATAAGATAATATTATCTAAAACCTGAGAATCAATAACCAAATAAACGTATTTAAATTTTAAAATTAAAAATTTCAATTGAATAAAATAGAGACTAAATTTTCATGGTTTTTGCCAGTTTGTCCGGAATAATAATATGTATGAGAAATATGAATATCACGTCATTGAACAGAATAAAATATACCTATTGTTATATTCTTTGTTTTACGTCATTGTCAATAATTGAACCTATTTAAAATACGCCTAAACCACGGATAGTCGAAAACAACACATCAAGATGTCATCACAAAATAGATATTTATCTATTTTCATCCATCTTCGGCTGGTAACTACATCTCGATGACGAAAATAATAGGTTTAATACTATGTATAGGTAAATATACGTACCTATATGGCTATATGACCATTTTTATCGTTTATAGTTATAACATTCTCGACTAAGATAAATTGTTTTTATAATTTATTGTCTTGTCTTTTATAAACCAAAAATATATTATAATTATCTTATTTCAGTATTTTCGTTGATTACGATAACTATCTCTCCATCGATCTCGTTATTTGTATAATTATGCGTACTGCGTAGATACCTACTAAATATATATATTTTTTAAACACGTCCCTGTGGTTAAAATATAATGTTGTTCTATTTGGTTTCGTCGTTTGTCTACGTAGGTTACAGTCTAGATTTCAAAATAAAAATATCTGAAAGTAATATGTAGGTACCTACCTATAAATTGCATTCGCGCATAAAATACCTAAAAAAAGTGACTATTTTCCTTAATAAATAATAATCATATGTTTTCGGTGTAAAATTATTTAACAGAAACTTACGGTTAATTCGCTCAAAAATGACTCAAGTGATTGTTTGTCAGTTGAAGTTTTTAATATAGACCACTTGCGTATCATGCGATTTTTAATCGCCAAGTCTAATTCCGCGCAGATTTTTTCATCTGTTCAGTGTAAGCACAAAAAACACGAAAACAATTAAATTTAGATTCAATGTTGAACAATATGGGTGTCGGGTGCGTATACAATATACAATTTAATACTTGTTACGGTGATACGGTTCTAGGGCTACGAATTATGATACTACGATTAACGAGTACCTAAGCCAAAAGTTTTAGTTCCTATTTATATCTAATCCTGCGTGTCTCCGTTGAACTTTGTTAAAGAAAACTGGATTTATAATTTATAATGTATTTATAATATCATAAAAATACTATGAAACGATTGAGCACACTTAACATTTCACAAAGAACACCGCCAATACAATAAAAACTAAAACGATTAAGCATAAAATTAAGTACAACGTTGTCATATGATTTACATATCTAATACGGAATCTGATTTTTATCATCATATTTAGACAGTCACAAGTCAGACTTTATATCAGTTTATGAAAAATATTTGTCTTTATATTTTTGATGTACAATTTGTAATGGGCAAGTCGTAAGTTACTAGATTAGTTGTTACTGTTTACAAGTTACTATGTGTCTATGTCTATTAACTAAGTATTGCATTTAAAGTCACAAGATTCTCAATTATTTCAAGAAAATAATGACATTACTCAATATGTGTTCGTATACGCAATTAATACGTATATTATGTAATTTATAACTACAATTTAAAAAAATTTAAAATTGGCATAATATACTAACAGGCAAAAGCATACATAAATAAAAAATAGGAAGTACCTTTAAACATCAAATGGCAAAGTATTGTAATATAATTATATTAATACATTATAACATGAACACGAAAAATGGATAACACACTTACATGCAGACGGTAACTTATAAAGTCATACATTACCATTACAAATTATTTCTTAGAAAAAATTTGGCAATGTTGAGAAACAAAAAAGAAACGTGCTCATTCGTAGTTCACTGCATTATAAGTAAATTGAGTATCACTGCGGAATATATAGGCTGTATAGTGTATACTGTTAGTTGTTACCCAGTGGCCCCGCACCGATCAATTTTCAATTCATCGATTATAATAGGTATAAAATTATTCATTTAAAATTATTCAATAGGAACCTAAGTATCTATTAATAGTTTTTTTTAGATTTCGATAACATTTCGGGGGGGGGGGGTAAACCCCCTTAAACCTTACCCATCCCTCCTAGATACGCCACTAGACTAACCATACATGAATTGGATGTAGAATTTTAACTTTTAAATAAAATAGTCAAAACATTTAAATGTTATAGCCACAAGCTAATTATGCGAAAAATTACTTTTTTCTTTTAACTGTTTTGACGACTGGGCGATCTCAGCTGTCATTTCGGCGATCCTTGAGTTTCTGTCGTTAAAAAATAACATGTTTCTTAGTTGGGAACTTAATAACTCACAAGTCTGAAATAGTTCTTTAACGACTTTATTATACTGAGCTTGCTGATCCCTGTAAAACAACAATAATTATTGTATCTTAAAGCACGTAAATTAAAAAATATTTTTATCGCCCACCATATAATATTAGTCTGCTATGGCTATTAGTTATTGCTATGTTTAAAGTGTTCAGCGGGGAAAAGAAAAATGTTAAAGCAAACAAAATATGTCATCTAATGCGTGTATAACCACTATAAAAACTGTCTGGGCGCGTGCCAACAACTATCGCATGGTAATAAATACAATTATCTAAATAAAATAAAGTTTGTATACCGTTAATGAAATCGTTCGAAAATTTAATTGCACTTCGAAACACGCGTAAGCAAAAAAAGAAAGAATTAAAACGAGATAACTACCTACATATACAGATTTATAACAAATCGGATAAATTTCGTAATAATTTATTAAACAAGACGGCGATCGGATTCGCGCGTGCCAATATAGGTTCGAGGATAAAATATGTATAGTTACCTATTATATATTATCGTATATTCGTATGTATATTATATTGTTATGTAGTACCTAACTAGTGTTAGTATAATGTATATAGGTATATAATTTACGATTATATCAAGATAATACTTAATATTTATTTTTATGATTATAATACTTAAATAATGATACTTGCTTGGAATAAACGCGATTCACGTATTCTCGTAAAAGCACATCTTGCTCAAAGTATTCCACGAGAGACTTTAATTTTTGGTCGAATAATTTGTAGTCTAGCGAACTCCGGTCGTGCACGGATAATAATAAAATTGCGGTCAGTGTCGACTTGACGTCATTGATATGATTGACGGTCTCATTTGGTACATGCCTAAAGATTTCCAAGTTTTTGATTAGAGAACGTTTGAGTTCCTCTCCAATGTTGACAGTTTTCTTCTTTCTGTTGATAGAGAAAAATTTCTTGATCGCCAAAAAACTCATACTTTATTGTACGAATAGAACAGATGACACTGACAGGTTACTCAGGTCAGTGTTACATCATATGCGATCAGCCCAAAAGTGTCTAAAATATGCAGAGTGGTTTATTAACGTACACACGTCACACAGAAATGTAAGTGGTTCATTCAATGCTGAGTAACTATACATAGTAATCTTAGCATAATATGCTTGACTATTTCAAATTGTTACCTGGTTACCTAAAAAATGTTCATTTTAATCATTTTATGAATTAGAATTTGCAATAAACTGTTTTTATTTCAACACGAATAGATTTATTTTAATTGTTCCATAGATTGGAACTTATTGATTTATATAAATTGTATTCGGGTTTAACATTTGAAAAATGTATTCAATTTTTTTTGATTTTTAAAATTGAATTGGATCTACATTATTCATTGAATATAAAAAAATCAAATGCCTTTAGGTATATATAGGTAGCAACACAAGGATGCACCTACTTATTTAAATGTTTTTTATTTCATGCTGAAATTAAATTCCTGTAGGCTATTGGGGGGAACATTAAACAAAGAAAAAAATCTGTGAGTATTGACTAATGTTAAATCTACACCACTGGTTGTAGATGAATCTTAAATAGTTAATATATTATATTATAGTATAGGAAATATTATAGTAAGTATAGTACCTATCTATAATGTATGCCTACTTTATAATCAATAACAGTGCGTTCGACGGGAATAACGTGTTCAAAAGTACCTATTCAAAAAATTATCAACTTCTCATCTGTTCGAAAATTTGTGTATTAAAATTTAAAAACAAAACTGGTGATCTAATTGTATATGTAAATTATCCGGTATTTACATAGAAAACTGGTTTTTCGTGCACCTATACGTATGTAAATTGAAAGTATATCTACCTACATACCTATACTTGGTTATTATTTGATTCGTGAGTTATTGACTGATAGAGTTAACTGATAAGTAAGTACAACAATGAGTTATGACAAAATTCCCATGCACCTAAATACTAATATCAATAATGAAATCTACTTTTATTAACTGATTAATATTATAATTATTACTTAATTATTGAATTTAAATACGTTATACTCGCAATACCCAAACTGCAGCAGGTTATCAATAATTACTAGAATTGTATCACGGGACATTACCTATGTGTTTTATTTTAAATGAACATTGAAATTTTTAATATGATGCAGTTATAAGCATAAATAATTATTTATAAATGAAAAATAAAAACACCATTACAAAAAAGGACACTAGACACGTGTTTTTTATTGAACTAGTGTGTGTAAAAATTCGGACATTTCGTGAAGAAAATCTACATAACGTTGAAAAAACTGCATTTTTTTCTGAAAATTTACATCTTCTCAGAGTTAATCCTTTAAGTAATAAGTAGGAGTAAGAAAAATAAAATAAAATATTGAAATATAATCAGATAGATCAAGATAGTCCGAAACCAATACTACATGTCTGCATCATGCAGAAACTGCAGAACAACCGTCTCAAAATCAATTAATTCGCTAGCTATAGCCACTGGACAAATTTTAAACATATTTGTGATGTATATATATATTTTAAACAGCAGATAATATAATTGACCTACAAAATTGTATGGGAAATAAATAATTTAAGTATAATACTTTTGTCCAGAAATTCCCAAAAAATTATTTTAACAAAAGTTATTACGTTTCAAATTAATAAACTCCAAAAAATACTGATATTTAAAAAAAAGTAAACTACATACGTAAATTAACGTATTACCATCAAAATGTATCCAAAAATTAGATTTACAAATTTACTATTTTGAATTTTTCAAAACATATATTTAATGAATTTTACATTTTCTATTTACTGTACTAGAAATAAAAAATAAAAAATGTTATACTGCAGTGCTTGTAGAGCAAGCGTCTAGGTGAATATTTTATACATACAAAAAATATTTAAATACTAATTAAAACTAACATTATTTCACAACTGTTACATTTTATAGTATAGTGTTTCAGTGTGATTCACCATGCATGTTCACCTTTAGTTTTTCCTTCAATAATGAATTCATTCAATTTCTAATTTTTGGAATTTTTGAATGAACTCGAAGAAAATTTTTAAATTTTATCGTACTACTTAAGAAGGCTCCGTACCCGAATGTGTTGTACGTATGCATCTTACACACGTACCTATAGGTACGACATAGCAATGCTTTGAACAGTTTCAATAGTGTACTGTTTTTGATATTAGAGTGAATTGACCTATTATACAATTTAAAGGTAAGATTGCTATCTTGGACCCACACAGATTTAATTGATATTATTATTTTTAAATAAGTTATGACCTTTTTGAAACTGTACATTTTTAAATGATTATATATAACTTACTTAAAAATAATAATATCAAAAAAATCCTGCCAGGGCCCTAGATAATAGTTTTAAATTTAAATTTTATAATAAGTCAATTCAATCTTATATCAAAACTAACAGTACACTGTTGAAACTAGTGTACCAAAAATTGCCATTTGTACGCTTGTAAGACGAAAACAACACGTGCGGGTACCCGGGGTCGCCCGCGGGGATACGAGGTCCTCTTAATGAGTGTCCTGTGGTGATATAAACTTTTGTTTTTAAATAAGAACCTTCCTTTTTTACTGCAAATTATTTAGTGGATAATTTTTATCAAAAGTTTGGTGCAGATAGGTACCTAACTCAAAATTCAAATGAGGAGTTTCTTAGTTATTAAAATGTTTGTACTAAAGATCATTGTCTTTAAAAATGGTTTTACAGAAATATAAAATAGACATAATATAGGAACGTTAGAAAAAGTATGTATTGGCCATTGGGCCATTTATTAATAATTATGATTTAAGTTTTCAAATCACCAAAGTCCCTTTATCTTATAAACCCGTTACAACTCAACATTTTTTTCTGGGACCTATCTTATCTACTACCTTTTTTTTCCAGGACCCAATTTACCGAGAAAGGTCATTTGGGACAAAATTAAGAAATCCCACTATTATTATGGATCTTTTATCCTTAGAACACAAAGTTAATTAACTCAAAATCTACTCGGACAAATTTTATTCTGATACCTTAAATTTTTTCAGAAAAATTATTCACTAAATAATTTATCGTTGAAAAACCCTAACTTTTTTCTATTGAAAAACAGATATATGTATCTCTAATGGGCATTCTTTATGTAGTACAAAATTTTTCAAGAATTCGAAAAAATAGGGGGGGGGCACGATTTTTTGTTAATGTAAAATTATAATATTGGAATCACTGTCCACTATGACAGTACCATATAGTACATCTTAGTTTGTGCACCCCAAAATGTAATTTAAAATATAGTAGCAGTACCAGGATCTGTAGACTTATAAAAAAATTTGGGAAATACTATTTCTGGGGGTGGCTGGGTCCCTGGTCCTAAGTATATTTAAAAATTTCAAAAATCAGATTTTAAATAACTGCATTATTGAGGAAAATAGTTGGTGAGCATGCTCGGAATATATAATATCTGTAGGTCTTCAGTTTCGTTTTCAACGATATTATGATGTGATTAGGAAGCTATTTCCTTTTTAATAATAATAAACTCAGGTAGTACCGTTGAGTAAATAGTAGAACCTATATCTAAATTACAATGTAGGTATTGTTCAAAATCGTTACATGATTCATTGATTTGCTTACCGAAATATATAAATATTATANTAGTATCTTCTAAATCTGATATTTTTTCAAATGATTCTATATTATACTCCAACAAATTATATTCGTTATTTAAAGTATTATCAAGGTTAATAGTTTCATTAACAGGTGTATTGTGACTTGTTGAAGGTCTATCTAATTCCTCATAAGAGTTTGAAAACACAACATCTGCATTTAAAATTATGTTAGTTATATCATTTACTTTGTTAAATTGAGGTGAGTCAGGACGTTCTTGTTCCTCATTAGAGTTTAGAAGAGCCAAGTTCAAAATATGATTGAGCCGTTGTTTTGCCATTTCAACTATAAAAAAAAACCAATGAAATAACATAATAACCTATACAAAATACATAAAACACTTAGCACACAAAAATCTTTTGAATACTGAGTATCAAATTGATAAATTTCTTCACATTTTTAATATTTTTATTCTATCATAATAATTTTGTTGTATCATAATATATTATTATAATACTCTTGTTAATTAGTACACTATTTAATCATTTAATTAAAATATAGATATTGATGTTATATCTTTACAAATTACACATTAATAATTTAAGTATAGAATATTAACTTACTTTTTAAGAAATCAGCATTGATCAAATTCCAACGGAAATATCACGTAACTGACACTATTTGAAAATGTCTAAATCTGTAACAGCACGTATGTGAAAACACAAACAAAATGTCAATTATTAACGTAGATCTTCCTTTAAATGTTATGTTTGATTGATTTTATAGTAAATAAATGATCATTTATGACTTTAAAATAACTTAAATAATAATTACCTGGTGTTTAAGTAGACGGCAACTGTCAAACTTCCGTAACACAAAACACTACTGTAAATCTTGTACATACGTGTTATCACATATCAAATTCAGATACGTGTTGTCACTAAAATCTATTTTTTGAGGTTATCAGTTTGTTTACGGGAAAAATGGTCAATGAAACATGTGCGCAAAGAGATTCTAAATATTTTGATAACATAAAAAAAAAAAAAAAATTTGCAGATACGTGTTGTTGCTGTTAGGGTAACGAAATAGTAGAACCTATATCTAAATTACAATGTAGGTATTGTTCAAAATCGTTACATGATTCATTGATTTGCTTACCGAAATATATAAATATTATAGCTGAGAGGTCCACCCACGGGTGGAGCGGAGTACACGGACGAAAACTTCTGTATCTAACGGACAGGTAAACGCATAAATGTATAAAATAAAATAATTACAACGACCAACGAATAATAGAGTCGTATGCCGAAAAATAATAACCTACCGTTCTCTTAAGAAAAAAACACGAAGAGTGATGGCGAAATATTTCGTTTCCATAGAGAACGGCAGAGCCGGCTTTGTCCCGATGGCGGTCGTATTTTAATGATAATAACAGTGCGTCCGTGGGACGTTTTGTGACTTGCGTAGGAAAAATCGCATAAATAAATTTACAAATTATCTCATATAATGTATACATATACGTCCTACACTCCTACCCCCCTTTGACGCGTGTTGTTCCTATACTATAACTATACAAGCAAGACAGCAAGAGGCCTAACCATACAATAACCTAACCAACATTTCAAGAAGAAAAATTCTGGTCGTTAAGTAGGTAGGTATCGCTAGTAAACACACAGCAAGAGCAAGTAGTTACGTAACTATTAAGTGTAACTTCTTGTGTGCTCGAAACCTAACCGATTCGTATCGACTATCGATCAGTGTTGAATCCAAGTGGCGGGTGCCAAATGCCCCCCTGTCAAATACAACTGTCAACAAAATGCGTTATTTTATGTACAATATACTCCTTACGATTTTATAATCTTTTAATATAATTAACAATGGTTCAACCTAACCAAGGTGTAAAGAAGACATTTTCTCTACATAGTACATCGCGCAATGAACATACCTATCCGCTATAGTTCAAGTCCACACATTTTACATCGAAATAAATAGAACTTATATCTAATGGTGTTCAAAAAAATATAATTCATTTGTTTTTTTTTAACGCACACTCACAATTTACCAAATTTGGGACAAGACACATTGGTATATGTCGTGGATATTGAAAATCTTTAATATCTGTGGATATTATTGTATGGAAATAATTAACAAGTATCGAAAGTGAACACTGAAGACTTGAACTGTTATGAAAAGCTAATACAACTGTATGGAAGAAAATATGCTTTGATAATAATTTGTCTGGAAGAATTAGGTACACCATTACGCCAGCACGTTCTTTACCTTCATTGTATCATTTTTATTTTGAAAAATCGTAAAATTACATTTAAAGTATG
The DNA here is from genome assembly GCF_001856785.1 of Myzus persicae. Taxonomy (NCBI): domain Eukaryota; kingdom Metazoa; phylum Arthropoda; class Insecta; order Hemiptera; family Aphididae; genus Myzus; species Myzus persicae. The sequence continues at coordinate 558,255 of NW_019100803.1, read as the reverse complement.
ATAATATAGTATAGGTAGGCTACTATAAATTAAAATACACATTACACAATATAGGTACAACTCACATTGGGTAATTTGTTAAAAAGGACCACTGTACATTTTTAACAACTTCAAGAAGAAGCAAAGCAAGTCTTCCCTGCTCTTTTATACACTATTTATTTGATTAGACATAGGTGATAAATAAAATATATTAGTAAAAAAAGTTTAATTTTGTTTTATTTTATTGAAATCCAAACAATTATAAAAACACCAAATAGTTTATTGTCTATCTTAATTTTTGAAAAATTGTTAAAATTATGCAATATCATATAAGTTGATTTAACATACTCATTCATTTACAATTATATACAAGATAAAACAGTTTAACAGTGTGAATAGAAACCATTTTCAAAAGTATTACAATTTTTTTTAATGAAAGTTACCTGCATGATATTTTAATAATTCGTAATATGACCTATATAACATACAACTTTTAAAATATAATCACAATTAGGTATTGCCATATGTTTAAAGTGTGTCAAAAAACCTATAGCACCTAGTTAATATTAATAAAAAAAAATTGAATATGATTTTCACTTTATGTAAGTAAGAATAATTTAATAACAATTCAGTAGCAATTAAAGAACTTCAAATAGATTATGGAAAACATTCATGTAGATACTCTTTCTAAAATAAAACAATATTTTTAAATTTTTAAATTTTGGCTTTTTTAAGTTGTGGTTCACATAGAGAATCACACGGTTCATGAGGGTTCTTCTGTGGCTGTTGTGCAGCAACTGTACTTGCAGTTATTGATGGAACACTGAAATTAGGTATTTCAGGTTTGACCAGCTTCAAAACAATTCTTTCATGTTGAACATTGCTGCTGTCAAGACTTAACTGAATGCTTACTGGATCAAAAGTTCGAAAAACTATTTCCCCACACCTCTGAGTTTGCTCCTAATTATAAATAAGAAATATGTTTAAATAAAACAAATGTAAATTGTTTTATTATTTTGCATTTGGTTTTTAAATAAAAGTTTAAATATTTAACTTGCCTCTTCATTATAAGTGAATGTGGCTGCTTGCAATTGCCCTTTACGAGGTGACAAGAAAAGAGTTCCCTCCAAACCATATTTTGGTAAGAGTATTTGTAAAGCATTTTTTCTAACATACAATATGTAACCTTCTTCATCTCTGATTTTTCCACGGAAAAATATCTAATAAAAAAATTGTTTCATTTATTTATTATTCAGTTTATTAAATTATTATAAAATAATTGATTTACGTGAGTATTTAAAGCAACTGATGCTCGTTCAGCATAAGCAGACATACGGGTTCTGGTATTCAAAGTTTGGCACAGTGCTTCAATTTTGCGTTTGTCAAGCATTTCAGGTGTAGTGCTATCTACTGCAACAGATACAGCCAAAAGTCTATGAACCATCACATCGGCATATCTGAAAATAAAAACAATTAGTAGTGTTCCTTAGTCTATTTTCTGTAAACAGTTTGTTCTACAGTATAATATGAGTATTAATATTCAAATATGATGTTGCACTTGAGTTAAGCCGCATTTCCAAGACTAGTGTACTTGGCCATGCTATTGGGTATTTGCTATGCCGTTGAAACAATAATTTAAAGAGTTAAGCCCCCCCCCCCCCCCCAAAAAAAAAAAAAATCCTGGTTATGACAATGTTGTGACTTTAGTATTCAATAAAGATTGCATGGTCAAAACAATTTTTTTTTGTAGATATTGTATACAAAACAATGATTATTGTGTGAAAGTTGTGAATTTTTTATTTAAATTTTAAAACTAAAACTTTGAGTTTAAATATCCACAATTTTGCTGTATTTGAATATAAAGTGTTGGGTATAGGATTCATATAATGGATATTAACAAGCAACAAATTTTTTCACTGTCAAAAAATAAATGGAATGTACATTTTTTGTAGATAATTTTTTATCCCCGAATTTTAACTTTAATGACTCTCATACTTGTATAACTATTTGTTACTAGTGGACTTCCAAACGATTATTTGTAAATGTGACACAAGTAAAAGAAATGGCCACATACATAAACTAATGAATATATTTAAAAAATGTATTAATCATCAATACGTTTAAGAGAATGTCAGCACACCATTGATTTTCTCTGACTCACCCTCAACATGGCAAATTTATATTTGTGGTCAGAACCAACTCTGTGTTGTTATTTTTAATATAAGAATTAATTCACCTAATATCAAACTTTAAGTTAAGAACATTACCTGCGACCTTACTTTGGCTTTTTTACAATATTCTAATTTTTAAATAATTTATAAGCATTTTAAAATTGTAACAATTTACATGTTCATAACTTACATACAAATTAAAATATCATAAAATACACAACATAGGTACAGGAACATCCGACACACGTAATGTTCTCAACCTACAGTTTGATAATGAGTGAATTTATTCTAATAATAAATGTAATAACACAGAGACGGTTTAGTGAAACATACATTTTCTATGTTGCATGTGGATCAAAGAGAAAACAAATGGTGTGCTGACTTCCTTTTAATACACAAATTTCTGGAGTGTTTGGTAATAAGCATAGGCGGTACTACGGGAGAGGCAGAGTATGCAACTGCCCCTCCTGTGGACCGTACCTTATTATTGCATCTAATATATAATTCCTTGAATTATCGATTTCCTAACTTTAAAAAAATAGATTTTAATAGTGATAACCTAGTATAGTAGTGTAGTATGCTGGCACTGAGATAGATGAGAATCTTATTTTTGGACTATTTAAGTAAAATATATAAAATATAGTTTTAACTATTTTCTGCCCCCCCCCCCCCCTGCCAAGAGGGTCTAGTACCGCCTATGGTAATAAGAGTACTTGGCAAGCAAACTAGTAATGGGAAACTAGTTTCACTTTTTAGTTAAAAAAATGTGTAGTAAAAAATATGTCTGGTTAGGTTAATATATGAATTACAACAAATTTTATCATAAATGTTTTTTACTGGGTGCTCACCTTCTAATTGGAGATGTAAAGTGAGTATATATGGGAGCAGCCAATCCATAATGCAAAAATTCATCATAGGTTTTTGTGCCACTAGCAAAATACACGGCTTGTAACATACACCGGGTGGCCAAAATACGAAGCATAGTATTGAAAAATGGATTATCCAGTTTAACTGCTTTATCTAATGAATTTGCCAAGTCTCTGCTGGTGTCCACATTTAATTCCACTCCCTAAAACATATTAAAATAAACATGTAAAAAGAAAAATATTTAAAAGGATGAAAATATGATTATACCAGATGTGCAGCAGCTTTAATAAGAGACTCAAAGTTTGAAGGTGGTGGCTTAGGATGACGTCTTAAAACAGCGAATTCTGGGAAATCTGAGTGTATCTTTTTGGCAACTTCTACGTTAGCTAACAACATAAATTCTTCTACCATTGAATTGGTTTCTTTTAACTGTTTTACTTCTACGTCCAATGGATCTCTTGTTTCACTGTCTACAAGGAAACGAATTTCAGGTGAGGCCAAAACCAATGCTCTGCAAATATCAAATATATTACACTTTAGATAGATATAATAATATATTAAAAATAATTTATAACATAAAATAAATGCCATACCCTGCTTCAATACGACGTTTTTTAAGAATCTTTGCAAACTTATTGAGCTGTCTCAATCCCAGGGCAATAGAATTATCTTGGTTCTGATCATCAATTATTAACTGTGCTTGATCGTAGGTCATAGCTGCTTTTGACTTAATAACACTTTTTGTATAAGTACTATTAACAATGTCTGCATTTGGAGTCATCTCCCAGACACAAGAAAATGCTAAACGTTCTTCTCCTCCTCTTAAAGAACATAAGTTTGAACTCAATAAGCCTAAAAACATTAGTTATCATTATTAATTACTAAACAATAATAATATTTATAATACATTGAGAAAGTAATTTAATCCAAATATAATAAGGCAAATATAATCTACAGATATAAAAATGAATATTGCTTTATCTTCCAGAAACAAATGCATTTTCTATAAGTTATATCAATCGATTCCTCGAGACTGGAGGTAATTATAGCTTATTTTTTCAATCTCTATAGATTGCTATAATATAGTGGCTCTCACACATGAATTTAGTTTAAATTTTTTTTTTAATTTTAATTGCCATAGGTTATAAATTATAATTAGTAGAAATATGGCATCACATAAAAATAAAAAAAACAAAAGACTACAAATTGTTCTGCATAAAAATTATTTACGGGCAAAACTAGGTTTTGAACAAAGCATAAAAAATTATCCACAAAATACAAACTTACTGCATACAAAATAATTTTAAAAATATATAAATAATTACACAACACATACCTAAATAAAATTAGTTAAATTAAAATAAATGGTACTATTTCTTTCAAAATTGCAGTACACAGTAGCAAAGATGTGTAGGTAATTTGGCTACTACATTTTATAATATATAATTAAAAATTAAATTTACATTACACTAAATTACTAGATTTAGTTAACTATTAGGCAAATATACACATTAACACAGTAAAATATTAAATATCTTGATGCTTTGCTTATTTTTCTAATATTGTTATTCATCGTCTTATTTAAAAGTATTACCTGGTACCATATCGATACGCCTTCCAGTTAGATAAACAGTAGTAGCACGTTGGCTAGCTTCTAGATCTATAGCTGTACCAGGTTTAACAAAATGAGTAACATCTGCAATGTGCACACCAACTTGGAAATTCCCATTGTCCAAAGGCATACAATGTAATGCATCATCTATATCTGTACAACCTGGAGGGTCAACTGAACAAATATCCAGATCACGAAAGTCTTTTCTGCCCACAAAGTCCTATAAAAATAAATTCATAAAAAATAGAAAAATATACTTATTGATACCATAATAATTAAAAAGAAATTGTCAATCCTAGAATTGGGTGGGCTATTAGGTTAGGATATTTTTGAATTTGAGAACAATGAAAAATCTTTCCACTTAAAATGAAGCTACACAACCATTTAATGTATCCATCGTACAAATAACTCAAAATTTGCTAAAAAATTGAACCATTGTAAAAAAAACCTTCATACAAATGCAGATAATGTTTTTAAAATGAAATTTCATATTAGGTCGATTAACTCTCATTTTTAAGCTACTGAAGCTAAAAGTGATCGGCTGGACGTAAATTTGACATATTCTGCACTACTAGGACGGAGACAATAAATGGTTCTGTAGAGTCCTCTTAAAAAGCTTGAAAATTAAGATTTATTTTCACATGTTTGTTTATCATTTTATTTACTAATGCATAAAATTGTCTGCAAAATAAGCAATATAAAATGTAAACAAATATATTCACATATTATGTCTGTATAATATGATTTTGTGATTTATGAGCCCAATTTTAATTTAACTACCTATGTATGCAACTTTTTTTATAGTTAATAGTATTGAAAGTTTTCCTTAGTTCAACTCTTGGTAATTTTTATAATTAACCTAATAACAAAAAAAATAGGTCTTTTTAATTATAAATTGTATTGTTTTGACATAAATATATAATTCAAAATTTAAATCACGGATTGTGTTTAATGAAAAATGTACTTATTTGCTTTATAACCAATAACTACAGCAGTCTTGGAGGATGTGACACAATTTAAGTCATTAATCTAGTGTGCGTGGTTACAAACTAAAATATATTTAAGTACCATAGATATATTTCTAGTCAGAGATTGTATCTATGGTAGTAAAAACATTTTTTTTTTTCATTACCTGAGTAAAATATCAAAAATAATTAACTCTTATTAGACGTTATGGCAAAAGAAAAACCTTATGAATTTGAAACTAAAAATAAAAATAATGATAATTCAATAGATATTATTGATAAATTAACTGAATTTGTTAATTATCTGAACATCGATGAAGATTGTCAAATGTTATTGAAACCATCAAAAATAGAGTAACTTAGACAATAATTAAAAATAAATAATTTTCTTAATCAAAATTTAATACTAATTTTAGTTTACAAAATGAAATGAAATTTAAACAGAGGGCAGAGCAAATAATTAAACATCATCACAGTCACGACCAAATAATAGTTGAAGAAAACATTATAAATGAATTACAAAAAAGTATTAATGTCATAACTAATGATTTGGACAATAAATTGAACAAAAAAGGTAAGTCATACAAAAAATGAATTGTATCCATGTATTTTACTCAATTAAAAATATATTTCAGAGTTAGAGTCAAAAAATATTATTGAGATGTATGACTGTCTAATGACTCTCAAAATATTGAACTTAAAACGTTCAAAAAATACCAAGCCCTTAAAAGACTTTTTGAAATTAAATAAGGTAAAGATTTACAATACAAAATCAAATCAATCATTTGCTGAACATATATATTTCAGATTAGTTTGGATAATGTTACGAAGATAGAAAATGAATTAAAAGTTGTGTTAAATAAAACATCTAAAGAAAAATTACCTAAAAAATCAGAAATTAAAGTAGCACAGAAGGTAAAAGATCGTAAACCAATATTATGTATTTCAAATAGATCTCGGAGAAACAATCATGACACTAACTTTCGAGTACATCCTAGAATCCCTGTTGAACGTATAAGACAGCCAGGAAGTTTAACTAACAACAATTTAATTTTCAACTCACAAACCAATGAAGCATTAAGGATGAGATTAGAAAATGATCATACAGATATGGTGGAAAGCTTCAGTAGTCGACCAAATATTGACCAAAACACAAGGTATGAACTATAAATAAATTAACTATAATAAACAATGATGTGAATTTTACTCCATTGTTAGATAATTGATTTGCTTATAGAATATATAGATGGAATGAAGAATCAATGAGCAACGATTTAATGACTAACAGTGTGGAAGATGACTTACAGCTTATAGAATCTCCTAACTTTGACAGCTCACTGAGTCTATGTAAGGATAACGAAGATAATAATAGCGGAGATGTATATTTACTACTCCAACCACATAATAATTGGATGGACTCTTAACAGTATAAATATTATTACTTAAATGATTAAAAAAAAATCTTTTTTATATAAAGAATAAAATATGAATCCACCTATTTTAGAGATCAATAATTTGTAATGTTAATTTTCAAACACATAAATCAAATTTAAGTTAAAATTTTATATAGTACCTACAATTTGTATTAAACGATAATTAGATCAAAAAACCCAAAAATACTTACTGTGGCACTAATAGTCCATGTTTCTTTTGGTAAGCACCCTAAAACTTCATCTGAAAATTTACTGTGAGGGACATCATGTTCTAATAATATAACTTCGTTTTCAGCTTCTCTCTCACCAATTTTTCCAAGTGACCTCACAAAATGGCCCTGTAAACATAATTTATACATTCACACAGAGAAAAGGTAAACCGCAAACATTGATATTCTACACAAACCAATGGATATCTTGAAGTTCTTGGCCAAGTGTCAATGGAAACAATAACACGTTGATCTTTTAATTTGTCATATTGTCTAGTTTCTATCCTTATTTTTGGAATTTTTTTCTCTGCTGGTACAAATAAATGTCGAGTTGCCTGGTACAAAATAATCGAAAATTAATTTTAAGACAATTATTGGTGGTTATTTGTATTATTGTTTGCCTTCATAATCACATAAATGCATGATATCTACTTACATTTTCAACAAGACTATGTTGGATGATCCCACAATACTGTCTCCATTTTTTTCGTATTATTCCAACCACTTGACCTGTTGGGTACTTTTCTTTTGGCTTTTCAACAGTATTTAAATTGTTTTCCAAGTCCAAATCATCTATTAAGTTTAAAAGGTATTCACTATGATGTCTACAGAATAACTAAATTAATTTTTCACCATAATCTGCTAGAACTAAATTAGCAGGTGCACTCCATTGACTTTCTGGAAGCATTTGAATAGCAACAATATCACCATTAATGGCCCGATTTAAATTTTCTCTGCCTTGCAACAATATCTAAAACATAATATTGAATCAATAAATGAAAATCATAGTTTTCATGTAACACAAACTTACATTTTTTTCTTGTCCTTCCACAAAAACATTTCCTTCAAGAAAATTATCAGTAGATGCAAAAAATGTGCCCTGCATTAGTTTTCCAGACTTTATGCCCTGATGTATTTTGGCTGGGGTCAAATGCGGTGGAAAAATTGGTTCTTTACTAGTTTCTTCTACCATGCAAGAGCGATTGGACAGTTTATCGGTTAATGTAACATTGTTTAGCCCACTAACATATTCTTCAACTGAAAATCAACGTTATAAATGTATTCAACAATATTAAATTTTTAATTCCAACCAACTTACGCGACATTGTAGGTATTCCTTCATTAATTGCTTTAGCTTTGCTAGCTTCATCACTGGATAATAATAATACTTTTATCTTGTCATCCAAATGTTTATTATACCAAAGAGCTGCTACCCTAATCATACGGTCATTGTAATCATTTGGACTTTCTCCTCGAACACGTTCAACATATGTATCCCTTCAATAAATAAAAATAAAGAATTTCTATTTACATTTAATATATTAAATAACTAGTTACCCAGATTCATTACAAATCATTTTGAAATATTAAAAACCAAAATAGCAAATTAGACAATCTTTGATTGAAACAATAGCGAAAAGATCATTGATTGTAAGTTTGTTCCTATTTAATTAGTTAATTGGATTGTTGATTAATCAAGTATTAAGTTTTAGGGTAATCGGTTAATCCAATAATTTGACTAATAAAACAATGAAAATCATGAACAAAATTAACATCTAAGTATCGAATATAAATATTTGAATTTCAAAAATAATGTAAAGAATAGAAGTAAAATAATAGCAGTTCTTACTTATGATAAACATTAACAAACACATAAAAACTTCGTGAATAATTTCCAATGATGTCCATTAAGCGTTTATATACACTATGACTGAGATGTTTAACTTCTTCGAGTACAGTTTGTAAAATAATTACATTCTTCAAAGTGTCATCCTCCAGAGCATCAATCTTTAATCAATAAACATTATTTAAAATATATAAAAGTAAAACAGACAATAGTTAAATGATAATGTTATAAACAGGCCCAAATTTAGCACAAGTGCCGCCCTAGGCCTGCACTAATATGTTGCAAAGCTCCAAGGACCCAACCAACTTTTTTCGGTTTGGTTCAAAAATTTACTATCCGAGGGTTCCAGTTAGGCCTCAAAAACCTAGGGCAAAATCTGGCCCTGGTTACAAACAAAACTCAAATCCAGTTATTGAAAATATTAAGTGCAAAAATTGAAAACAATAATCAATACTATAATATTATTAAAGAACAAAAAGATTCAATCAAAAAAAAAAAACAGAAACCATCAGCTACGATAAATACCTGATGCAAAACTACATTTGTGTCCACTAATAAATAATGTTTATCTTGGAAATCGGTGTTAATAGATTGGTGTTTAACGAGTGGTCGTTCGTTGTTGTGCTTGCACTTCTTGCATATTTTTGAGCCACAACCTATGTCATCTCTTAAGTAGTGTTCGCGTACAATCTGAATGGATTATTTAAAAGAGTAAATACATTATATTGAACTAAAATAGTAGCGAAGACACACACCTTTAAAATATTACCACGCTTGGTTTTGCGTATAAACGTTTTCGATGTCACTTTCATAGTCATGATGCTGCTGTGTTGTGTCAGAACACAGCAATGTCGAGAAAATTATTTTATTTGGTTGTCAAACAGTATTAAGTGCAGGTAGTAGTCAATTATGTGGTCTAATAACTAAGACCAAGTCAATACAATAATATTGTACATTTGTACTGTTTAAATTCAAAACTATTAGAATTAAGGCAAAAAAATAACGCACAACACACGTGAAAGATACTACATACCGCTGATAGCGAGATATCATATCAATCTGTCCGTGGGAGAAAAACTTGTTTGTTCCGTGTTATTATCACTACACGTGTTGATAAAATGATAACATTAAATAAACCTTGAAAGTTGAAAGTTGAAATTAGTCTTGATCATTACGTCGAATGGTGAAAAATATTACAAAAAAGTAATAATTAATGATTATTCTTTTAAAAACTATAATAAATATATTAGATGATTATTTTATATGAATTAATTATTATTACAACAATAATAATATAGTATAATTTTTTTTTAACTCTTAACTTTTTTATTTATGTTTTTTCAGTTAAAAAAAATTATACCTAATTGCAATTAAAAATTATTATAATTACAATCGATATTGATTAGATCTGTGTTACAACGGTAATATAAATTGATTTTAATTTTTAATATTCCATAATGCATTCTTAATTTTTGTGTATTTATTTACTTATACTTAATTTTATGCAATATCATTATTCATTACTTATTTTTGCTAATATAATAACCATTAATCATTACATATCGTATTCAATACTATTTTTGACAACTATCTAGATGTTTTAAATTTGTCTATATATAGCTAATTTATTATCTAAATTATTGGTTATGATGTTTTAAATTAATCTGCTTAGTAAATAATAATAGTACCGATGTATAAATGTATATTAATATCTAATATCAATCATACAAATAAAAAAAAATGTTGAAGTATCTTTTTTTGACAAGTTTTGCATGTTCTGGTTATTAATTATTTAAATACACAGGAAGAGAATACATTGGGGCCATAACATCTATGAATGAATTAATAAAAAGTATGAAATTTGAAATATCTTAACATTCAAAATAATCAATGTAGGTATGCACAATGTAAAATTATGACAATAGTTAACTATATTAAAATCAAGATTAAAATATACTAGCATGATAGATTTTATCACTTGAGCAGGTTTATGATATTTTATAACCGAGTTAAGTTAAGTTGCTTTAAAACATTAAAACATTAAAAAAAGTTTAAAGTTAATTGCTATACAAATTTGTTTTAACTCAGTTAAGTTAAATGTTATTTGGAAACGTACACTTAGCTTATTCAGTAAAGTTAAATTATTATTATAATTCTTAACTTAACATGGATAAAGTAAAAAGTGACTAGTTATTTATTAAGTTTATATCAATTAAAAAGCGTTATGTTAAAAATTGAATTTATAAAAGTTAAAATTAACTCAAGTTTAACTTCTTAACTTATTTATGCTCTTTGTATATAATAAACCGTTAACCGCTACAACAATCATAGTAGTTTCGATAATAGCTGTAGTTTCAAATAAAATAGAAAAATATTGCCTATTGAGTCGAAGCATTAATTAAAATAGAAAAAAATGATTAAATTATGGTTGTATGCCAATGTGTTTTTATAATAGATGTATCTTATTGGTTAATATTAGATATTATATATATATATATATATAGCAACAGATTTATGATTCAAATATGCAAAGGTTAATTGACATGCACATTATTAACAGTTTGATAAAGCTTACATAATTAATCTTTAACTAATATTTTTTAAATAATTGAATTTTAGTAGATTCTTGTGTTAATGTAGGTATATTTTTAATTGTAGGTATTAAATGTCTATGATATTGGCTAATGTATGGAAATATAGAGTGGGTTATAGACAATTTGTCATTCATAAACGAACACAAATTCAAGCTATGTCTTCTGACCGAAAAAGGACTGGAAAAGGAACTAATTTAAATGATGATGAAGGTAACTATTTAATTTTATTACGAATAAATAATAAATCAGTATTTTTTGTTTGGTTGATTGCCATAAGATTTTTATAAATAAAAATTAAAAAATACTATAACATTTAATAAACCTTAAAATATGTACCTAAAGTTCTAAAAACTACTGTTTTGTATTGTTTTTAATAGTTACTTAAGTATTATAAATGTAATACATTTCAGGTATTTTGAAAATTACCATTGGCGATGTGAAAAAACTTACTAAAGCATCAAAAACTCCTGAACTTGTTCCTGTTGACTATTGTAAGTAATTAAAAAATTATAAATTAATTTGTGACTTATTTTATTTTGTGGTTTTTATGCACATTTTCAGTACATTTATTTAATATTTGTTTTCATTTAAATGTTCACATGTTCATTTCTAAGTTTTAAAATATTTATATTTATTTGAAACTATGAATTAAATATTTTAATCTTAAATAGTGTATATTAAATTCAAAACAATATTTTATTATTTGCAGTAAACATGACCTGCAACCAGGAAGCTATGTCCCACTTACGATGGATGCTTCAAAAAGATATTCTTGGTCAAGACATGTTTTTGATAGGAAAACCTGGGCCTCTCAGACGGCGTTTAGCTTTGGCCTATTTAGAGCTTACTAATAAATCTGTTGAATTTGTTTCATTGTCTCAAGATACAACAGAAGCTGATTTGAAACAACGCAGAGAAATAATTGGAGGCACTGCAAAGTACATCAACCAAGTAAATTTTATTTTAAATTATCTATATTAATTTTGTCATAAATCATACTTAAACAATAAAATTATTCTTATAGAGTGCTGTTAAAGCCGCCATTGAAGGACATGTATTAATTCTTGATGGAATTGAAAAAGCAGAACGTAATGTTTTACCGATTTTAAACAACTTACTCGAAAACCGAGAGATTCATTTAGAAGATGGTAGATTTTTAGTAGCACCCAAAACATATGATAAATTGTTACAAGTAAAACTACAAAATTATTGATCACTCTTATTAAAGTAATATTGTAATATACTAATATGCATGTATCTATTCTAGGAGCATGGTCTAGAGCACATGATGAAATGGAATCTGGTTCGTGTTAGTGAAGATTTCTTTGTTATTGCACTTGGTTTGCCAGTTCCTACTTTTAATGGCATTCCACTAGATCCTCCTTTACGTTCCCGATTTCAAGCTAGACATATCATGACACCATCTTATACGGTAAGATTATGTTAATATTTTATACTCAGTTTTTAAGTAGAATACACTAGGCTGCGACCTGTTTCCGTCCGGTGGCGTGCATCTCCCACATGGATGTATAGTTAGTGACCAGTGCAAAAGATAAAAAAAAACATAATTTTGAGTGTTTGACATTTATAAATTTATACAATTGTATATAATATTTTGAAATGATGACATTTGTGTTAAATTTTTTCTCTTGAATTTATTTAGAATATATTATCTCATTTTACTTTGAGAAATGTTATGGTTTAACAGAAATAAAATATTTATTTAATCAAGCCAAATAACAGTCTTAAAAACTGCAAAGATTATAACATTTCAAGAATATTTTAATTACTATTAAAATAATAACTTCTAATACAGTCATAGATACATAAAAAAATAAATACTTCATAATAAAATAAAAACAAGCGGTTTGTTAATACAATTAATAATTAATAATTATATACATTTGTTTGTTTATTACTAAATAATATTTAAGTATTGAAATGTTGTTAACATTTTTTTCTTTAGACTCAACATTATAAAATTATGTCTTAAAGTTAAGAGTATAGAAGTCTGAAGTATACGTTCTAAATACATTGAAACATTTCACTGTACTTAAATTAACAGGACCACTATACACACTGGTATATATAATATTTTTATAACTAGGTGTATCTATAAATGATTTTTCTACTTTGTTGATTTTAGTTTAACTATTACTGGTGTCCTGTGCAATATTAAAATTATTAAAGAACTACAATTATTTGTTATCTTCTCGTTGTGTGTCACAATTTTTGTCTTTTTTATTACAAAAAATGTCTTACTGACTCATCATACTAACTACAGAGCTACCTACTACTATACTTAATGAAATACATATAATTTGACATGTACGAAACCATAGTATCATATCGAGGCATTTATTTCTGTTCGTCTTCTATTTCATTTGCTCATCACAAATTTTCCTTTCATATGGTTGACAACCATTGATTGTATGAGTAATTTTAATTTTTAAATTGTAATTGTATTTATATGAAGCATCAGCCAGTAGTTAAAATGTGGATATACCTCAATTATTGAATTTAGTGAGACTGAGTTCCTCTTCTTTTTATGTTAGGTTATTTAAATATTCTGGTACTCGTTCTTTTTTTTACACTTTTGCATCCCCCTTCTATTTTTTCTCAATTCAAGCTCTAGTACTAATACCTACAATATGCTTTAGAAATTTAGAAGATAACTTTCGGGTAACACAGTGAAATTAAAATGCTTGAATTTGATTTAAATCTTTTATTAAAAGAAGAAAGCATGTCATCTATAAGTCTGGATGAAAACAACTCGTGCCCCCGTGACGGGGGAGGGTCCCTCCCGTCTGCCACACTGAGCTGCGACGAATAATTTTTTGATATTTCGGGTACTCAAATATTACACCTCGAAAAACCGGACTAGCTAATAACATTCGAAGTCGTCGGCGATTTTACCGTTATCGCCGGTGGTGGCTGGACCACCACGTTGCAGTACGGATGGCATATGGACGTGCAATTCGGTTTTGTGCCGACTTTTTATGCCGGATCTCGTCGTCGTCATCGGCCTCTCGTCGTGGGCCGCGATCGCCTGCCAATGTTCGGACCTAGGGCTATGGCGTTCCGGGATCGAACAGGTCTTGACTAGCGCCGGGCGCCTGCAGCCACGAGCGTCGCTGCCCGGCGCCGACATGGGTTTCCGGCGGGCGTCCAGCTCCACCGACGGCTTCTGCAACCACTGCAACACGCGTTCCACATAATTGTCGTCGTCGTTGCAATTGTGTTCACTGTCTTCGTCGTCGTGGTCATCGACTATCCTCGAGCTCTGCGTCCCGCGGTCCACCACGTGCGCGGTCCGCCGCCGGGTCTGCAGTCGTATTTCTTTTTCGTGCGATTTGTCGTCGTCGGACAACAAGACATGTCGGACGCCGCTCACCCACGTGGTCCGAACCACCAGCCGTCCGCACGACGATTTCCAGCGGAAAAACTCGTACGGGTCCGCGGCGGCCGTCTTCATAATTGCAGTCGTAGTCGTGCTTTCCGCGAGCGTTCCGACTCGTGCGCGCCCGGAACGCCGACTGAACCTGCACTTATAAGTTATATTATTATTATTATTATTGTATCCGAATTCAAAATCGCCGTACACATTTGTGTAAACGTCTAGTGTGCGGGTGTGTGTGTCGTAAATGACGACCCCCTCATCGCGAAACCAACGACTCTTAGACATGCACACGCCATCGTCCTCCCCACCCATGCACCCCTTCGCGGAGAGACGCCCACGGATAAGTCGTCCTGCGATTTATTTTTCCCCGAAACGCGTATCGCGCGGTTACGGTCGTCGCCGGTGTGCGGCGGGGTGGTGTATGTATATAACGGTACATAGCCTCTTTTTTAATGTGACAGTGTCATTATTATACGGTTTTCAAAAACAAATAAACGTAGATTATACACATAGGTACCTCCGTTGGTAACGTTTATAGAGGTATGAATAAAAAAAAATAGAAATTTCCGTGACGATAAACACAAACATCGCAGTCGTAGAACGAATAATAAAAGACAGCACACATTAAATTGTATACCGCATTATTTTAGGTTTTTTTTAATCGTTCGTAATTGTTTACTGTTGAAAGGCATATTGGCATATTTATATATTATATTTTAAGCGCGTGCGTGTGTAATGTCATGTGAATACCTCGGTCATTAACTACTTTTATGTTAATCAGCTATGACTTTTTCGCAATTTGAAAGAATTTGTATGAAACTGTTCGTTTATTTTAATTATTATACTTAGGTACGTGTTTATGACGACAGATAAAAGTTGGGTTATTATTATGTAAGGTATAGTTATTTTTATATGTCTATTGAAGATTATCAGATTCGGCATAGACAATGCAACCCAGTTACAAAAACATATTATGTTCGAAACTTTGAACTTCAAATTCGTTCAAATTGACGTACTGCAATAAAATGCGTACTTCATAATAACAATTTAGACAGACAGAAACTGTTTAATTAAAATATAATTACTTTTTAAACTTTAAATTAAATCAGATAAATTTGCGAGACCATTAATATTCACTAGGTAGTTCACGAATCCTCGTATTTTTTAACTATGTTTGTTATTTTAATCATAAAAAACCGGGAATATCGCTGTGCTGTATAGTAGGCGTTGAGTGTACCTCTTGGTTGAGTAGGTCACTATAAATGTATTGAATTTGAATTCAACACTGTTCATATTCCTATAACTTTATTAAATTTTGTTTTTTCAAACGATCATAAAAATTCAATTTGAGTTTTGCTAAACTTTTTTTTAAATTCTTGTAAGGAAAACACAAGATATTTTTAAATTAATACAAATATTTTGAATCCTATGAATAAAATGGCGATTAAATTTGTTTTGTAAACAATTTATACTGATATTTATTTTAAGTACCTACCTATTAACTGCATCATACGAAATACGAATAATTTTAGGGAAATGGTACAAATTAATTATTTTACAATTAATTATTAATTTAAACATTTTATTTTAATTTGTTTTAGATGTATTTAGTTTCGTACAAAATTTAAAGTATGTACTAATTCTAAATAATATACATAAAAATATAGTAAAATACCTGTACTCAAAATGCAATACTTAAAAAAAAATATTTTACTAAGTTTACATATTCAATAAGTTTCCCAAGCTATAATGTCTATACTATAGACGAAAACTCATAAAATGTTTTTTAAAAGGTGCAGCTGTGGCTTAATGTTTTTATCGACAGTTTTATATCTTTTCGAACAGTGATTACCTTTCATAATGTTGGCTGCAATCAAAACAAATAAAAGTTTTTAAAAAAGTCATGTTCCTAAGCCGTAAAACTAATGACAATTATAGAGTGGAAAAAGTCGTCAAACGAAACATTGTAATCAACCCCCCTGCAACCACCAAATAGCAGTTCTTATATTTTTATATCGCCTCTATCAAACTCCTGTATAATGCCTATAGCGTGACTAAAGCTATTATGTGCGGTCTCGTCTAGTACCTACCTCAAAAGTTTCCCGAAATGAATATATCGTTAATGACTCTATTATTTATTTGTATTTGTAATAATTAAATTATAATTTAATGTTTAGAACATGCTAAACGACCTGACTGCCGAGTACCCGACGGCACCCAAGGATAAATTGGAAAAAGTGTTGTCCTGCGCCTACGCTCTGGCGTCGCCAGAGTCCAGCGAATTGGGCTTGCACGATTTCCCGATTGAAAACGTGCCTGTTGTCGCCAAACTAATCGTAAGTACATAACAAAAACACTTAAACAGATAATTTCGTAATATAAAATAGGTATATAAGTATGTAACAGACAACAGTAGTATAGGAATAGGAAGCCTCAACAAGGCCTCTGACGTATTATTATTAAGTTCTCCTTTAAGACGATGCCAGCTCACTATTTGTTTTCTCCTCTCTCTGACCCACTGACGACATACCACATTTACGTTTATCAGAACCAACCCTATGTTCTTAATTTTAATACTATAGTGAATTCACCTAGTAACAAACTTTAAGTTTAGAACATTATCTATTATCTGTGTCCCTACGTTGGCGATTTTATGGTATTTGAAAATATACGTAGTTATAATCGTGTAAATTATTGCAATTCAAAAATACTTATTAATTTCATAAAAATTAAAGCATTGCAAAAAAAAGTAGGGACACGTCGTGTAATGTGCTTAGCTTAAAGTTTGATAATAGGTGAATTCTCTCTAATATTATAAGTAACAATACAGGGTTGATTTTGCTAATCATAAATTTGCCATGTTGCGCGTGGGTCAGAAAGAGAAAACAAATGTTGAGCTGGCATCATCTTAAGAGGACGCCATCGCCACACCCATATATTGTGTGAGATCCGTCTTATAAACGTACAACATAACAAAATTACATTGACAACCATCCATTTGACTCATTTATTTTTTAAATTAGATTACATTGACCCATTATAAAATGTAAAGTTAATATTATTATCTATATAAAAATCCCGAGGCTTTTATTGATGAACAAATTAACAAAAAATTTAGTTTCAAAATGCTCATAACTTTCTTCGTATTTTAAATATCAATTAAAACTTTTGAGAGCCCTAGATAATATATTTATCTTATCTTCAAATTTTATAATAGCCATTAGATTAATTCATGCTAGTTTTAAAAATAACTGAGTAAAATGGATTATTTTTAACTTAAAATTAGGTGTTTTACACTAATTGTACTTTTGTAAGACGGACTCACATGAGGGCGAGGTGAGGTGACTGCACCCTCATCTTTATAAACAATGAAAACACTAATATTTTTTTAATTATTTTTATTTTTATTGTAATTCATTTAAGTTGATTATAATATTTATGAATTATGAATTAATGAAACACGTCTCACAAAATATATTTTTAGCTATGCATTAAGTATACGTCATTTAAGAATTCCAACTTATTTAATTAAATGTTGTGCCCCTGTGGCCCTATACACAATGTAATGTACCTGACGTAGCCGAGTAGGAATGGTTTGTTACGCCACTATGCACAATATAGACATCGTCCCAAACTCATAATATACATCATACTCATATTATATTATTGTCGTGCCACCTGTCACTGAGATTTGCGTGTATTCCATATAAACTGCAGCCGCATATTTCAGTACAACAACCCGTCCGTGTCGCCAAATAGTGTGCTGAAACGACTCTATCCATATGAAAGTTTCATGAACCCTGACGGTAAACGATCCGTTAACGGCATTTTGTCGTCTCTCTGTCCCGAAAATGGAGACGAACCGATCAATCGTCATGTTGAGTCCGTTGGAGGACCGGACAACCAGCACGAGGCCGAAGTCGTTCTAGATAATTCCAAACGTTTTACGGTAGGTGCTACAGAATAAACAATAGTATTGCATCGTCAGCTGTGTATTACATGACACCGGATTCGGTTTGACTTGCTCTAATAGTTTATATTATATTCCACTTAGGTCCCGTCCGGAAACGCACCTTCCCTAAACGCCGCTGCAGCATTTCCGGATTTCGTAGACACAGGTTATCAAAACGCCGTACTGTCGGATCTCGCCCTCAGTCATTCGGCAGCCGACATATGCATCATTGGACCAAGAGGCAGTGGTAAGACGGCAATAGTGAATAGGTTTGCTACCACATTTCGCTACAACGTGGAAACCGTTTCCCTGTATCAGGTTTGTATCAAAAGCAATTGTATACATTTTTTTTTAAACTATTTTTTTCCCCATAGGATTTGACAGCAAGAGATTTAATTCAACAAAGAACCACACTACCAAATGGTGACACTGTTTGGAAGTATAGTCCATTAGTGGTTGCTGCCATCGAAGGAAAATTAGCTGTCCTTGACGGCCTTCATAGACTGCATTCGTCAACATTGTCGGTTTTACACAGGTTAGTTTTGTTGTACATTTATATCTTCTTGAAACATACTTCTTAAAAGCTCATACCTATGAACTCTAATATACTAAATAATATTAAACATGTTTTATGTTTTCCAGACTTGTTCAAGATCGGGATCTTCAACTTCATGACGGCACTAGACTGTTGAGATCAGATAGATATGACAAACTGGCAAAAAAGTTAGGAGTAGATGTTATGAACAAATCAAATATTATTCGAGTACATCCAGCCTTCAGAATTATGGCACTTGCAGAACCACCAGGTTAATATTGTTGGAAGAGAAAAAATTATATTGCTTATATTTTTAAAATAATTGTGTACGTGTTAGGTGGAACCATTCCACAATGGATCACTCCAGAAGTACTAAACATGTTCATATTCCACGAGCTTAGACCTTTGTCTGCTATTGAGGAACTGAAAATTGTACAACATCTAGTAAGATTAGGATATTTGAATCATTTAATTCATGTTTAACATGTAAAAAAAATAATATATTTTTGTTTCAAGTATCCAAATAGTGTAAAACCAATGAAAAGATTAGTGGCTGTTACAAAAAAACTTCGAGAATCAACTGATATTTATTTGAATTCTTTGGCTCCATCTTTATCTACACGTCAATTGTTACGAATCTCAAAAAGACTTGATAAATACCCTGATTCAGACTTTTACAGTATTGTAAACAAAGCTTGTTTATCTCAGTATGTTTTTTTTTACTGATATTTCGAGATAATTTATGTATGTATTAATACAACCTTTTTTCTTTTGTCTATAGATTTTTACCGCAATTGACAAAACAAATGCTCGAAAAAACATTATACAGTTGCAGTATCCAACCAATATCTGAAAATGTAGAGGACTCTTCAATAAACTGTAAATATGATGATGACAACTTAACTATTGGTAATACAACTATTGCTCGATATAAAACTAGCGCATCTAGTAAAGTTCCAAATATTTTATTCTATGATTTACCTCAAGTAAGAATACAATTCTGGAAAACATTAATGTTTAAAAAATATGTATGCGTAATTAGGAAAAACTTTGTTTCTAGCATTTGAAACAACTAGAACTTATGCTACAAGACTTTGTTTTGGGAGAGCATCTTTTGTTAGTTGGAAACCAAGGTGTTGGTAAAAACAAACTAGTTGACCGATTTTTACAACTAGTAAATAGGCCTAGGGAATACATTCAACTCCATAGGTATGAATTGATTAATTTAACTTTTTTTTATTATTTGTCAAGTATAATTTTTTTCCAGGGATACGACTGTACAATCATTGACTAGTCAACAAACAGTAATTGATGGTGTTTTGCAAATTGAAGATTCGCCATTAGTTAAAGCTGTTAAGGAAGGTTACGTTCTAGTTATAGACGAAGCAGACAAAGCTCCAGCTCATGTGACATGCGTATTAAAAAATCTCGTAGAAACTGGCAACATGAGACTTGCTGATGGTAGACAAATTATTAGTAATGCTAATAATATAAATGATGACACTATGATTGTACTTCATCCAGACTTTCGAATGATAGTCTTAGCAAATCGACCAGGATTTCCATTTTTGGGAAATAATCTATTTAGCACACTCGGTAAATATTTATTAATTATTGTATTTAAATTTAAAAAACAGGGTGCGGCATAAGTCGGTTCCCCAATTAACACAGCAAATTAAATATGTATATTTTATATAGATTTATAAAAATATTGATTAATTATAAATTAATAACAATAATAAGCAGTTTTTCGATAACAAAACAGCCGGAACCGACTTATGCCACACTCTGTATAACTTATTGATGAATGTTTTATTCTAGGTGATGTATTCAGTTGTCACATTGTTGACAATCCTAGCCGTGAATCTGAAACACAATTGTTGAAAAGCTATGGTCCTGGTGTTTCTCAAGAAGTTATTGATCAAGTAATTTCCGCTTTTGGAGATCTGAGACAGCTATTCGATCAAAACTTAGTCTCATATCCATATTCGACTAGAGAAGCCGTTAATATAATCAAACATTTACAAATTTATCCCCAAGATACATTATTAGATGCCATTAGAAATGTATTCGATTTTGACTGCTATTCCAAAGAAGCACAAGAAGTAATCACAAATGTTCTCAACAAACATAAATTACCAATAAAACTATCACCTTGGGCTGGTCCAACTCGTAAGTAATCCAATCAATTAGAAGGGTCCAATTTTTTATGAACTATATTGTTACAGAAAAAAAAAATCTGCAAATCACTGTGGAAAAAGAAAGTGGCCTTGATGTTTCTAGCCCAAAACATGGAAAAGTGGATGAAAAAAATGAACCTCATGTAGGTGGAAACACTTGGGCTGGTGGTACTGGTGGCAGGGATACAGCTGGACTAGGTGGAAAAGGAGGTCCTTATAGGCTAGATGCAAAACATAAAGTTTTTCAGGTAGGTTACATTGATAGTTGTTTATGTATTTCTGTTTTATTTTTTACAATGATCATTTTCAATTTTCTAAATATATATATATATGTACATGTTTTCATATAGGTCTCCGACGCAGAGAAAGATGCAGTACCAGAACATGTCAAAGAAGCAGCAAGGCAAATGGGCCAAAAGGCATACAAGGAACGTCTCAAAGAAATAGAAATGACTGAATATGATGACAAAGTATACAATGAATACTCTTTACCAGTTAAAAACCAAGTAAATTACAATTTTTCACTTTTAAAGAATCAATTTTACTAAAATAAATAAATTTGTTGTTTAGGTGCAAGCATTGAGAGTGATATTGAATTCATTACAAGCCAAATCCCAAGAAAGACAATGGGTTAGGCATCAAACATCTGGTGAACTGGATGATAGTAAATTAATAGAAGGTAATGAAATTGAAATACATTTTATTTTGAATGTTGTCAAATTTTTTATTTTGAAATTGTTATTTATTAATTTATTAGGTGTTATTGGCGAACGTTCTATTTATCGGAAACGAGGTAATGTCGACCCACAGATTGGAGCTCCTCAGTTAAAACCAAAACGTTTAAGGTTTATTGTGGATGTTTCTGGCAGTATGTATAGATTCAACAACTATGATGGACGTTTAGACCGTGAACTTGAAGCTGTCATTATGGTGATGGAGGCACTAAGTGGTTTTGAAGACAAAATTAGTTATGATATTGTAGGACATTCAGGCGAGACAGAATGTCTTAAGTTTGTTGATAAATCAAATCCACCCACTGATAATAAACGACGATTAGATGTTATTAAAAAGATGCATGCTCATACTCAATTCTGTATGGCTGGTGATAATACTCTTCAATCTGTTATATATGCACAAAAAACCTTAGAATCTGAACGTACTGATTTTGATGAAGCTATAATTATACTATTATCAGATGCTAACTTATCGCGCTACAATATAAGACCTGATAGATTGGCTGCGGCACTTAATTCTAGTGAGGAAGTTCAATCTTTTGCAATTTTCATTGGATCACTTGGTGATCAAGCAGACATGTAAGTTATAAACAATATTTAACATATATTACCACGCATCATATTTTGTATGTACTTGTCCCTGTGCTGAAGAATTCTTAAAAATTAATGACGCCCATTGGTATTGTACACAATGAACAGGTTAATATATTTATATTGATTCAAATAAATGTATTATATAGTTGGTATGTTTAAATAATAGATATTTGATATTTTTATTTACAATTGTTATAGTATAGTCATTAGTTATACTATTAAAAAGTATTTATTTATGTTTTATGAATTGCAGGTTAACTAAAAGCTTACCAGCAGGTAAAAGTTTTGTTTGTATGGACCTGAAAAACATCCCACAAATCATTCAACAAATTTTCATGTCTTCTATTATGAGTGTTTTTTAATACATTTAGTATCTTGTTAAAAAAGTTATACGTGTCTGTAAATTGATTATTGTAATTATACGATTTGAAAAAATTAAGGGATTGTAGTTACCAAATAATATAAATATATATTATATAAAGTATAAATATTGCTGTGATAGAACTAATTTTTGAGAATAAAGTTTTATAATATATTTTTCATTACACTCGTATTTGTTATCTATCCACGTTTTTCATATGACTACTAATTATCTCTGCTTCAAAGTACCTTTACATACTTTCTAGTTTTGGCCTTGATATTTTACTACAGACTTCATATTTATACACAAGATAAATATTTGTATTAAACATCAGAATAATATGTTGTCTTCATTCTTAAAAACCTAAAACAGTTAATGTAACCTATTGAAAAAAATATTGTTTGACAAAATTGATAAAAAATACCTTGAAAATTGAAATTCAATAAAACTGTAATTGATGGTTAGGTTAATGGCCTGGTTTGACCAGGGACGTCAAAAAATTTGAGCCCCTTCTCGCTGTAAATTATTAGTTGCAAATGTACTTACACACATGTGTTGTCTCACTGTCTCAGTCTTACAAATGTTCAATATAAAAAAAAACTGTTTTGAGCGGGACAACTATACTCCCTCTGAATATGTATAGTACAATAACCAACATTTCACAATGCATAAGGAAGAACTTTATCTGTGTAGTAGCGTTTTTTTATTATTTGGATAATATAAATACATACAATACAATTAAAGTTATCATTTTGATAATACTAGGTTTTTTTTGTTTTCTTCATTTGATTATTAAATTATTTAAAATTATTGTTTAATGCTACCAAAAAAATAAAAACTCTAAAACACAGATAAACTTCTTCCTTAGGCGTTCTGAAATTTTGGTAATTCTACAATATATACAGAGGGAGTATAGTTGTCCCGGATAATTATGTACAAATAAACCAAAATAATTTAAATAAAATTACTAGCTAATAAAAATGACTAAAAAATTTATAAAATATAAGTGAAATAGGTTAAAAAATATTTATAAAATATGGTCTAAAAATTTCGACATAAAAATGATATATTATCTAAAAAACATTTAATGTTTGATTATTTTGTTGTATCTAAGCACATTTTTCGTAATCTTCTTTCATATTTATTTCTTTTTTGTAAAAAAACCCGTACCTGTTTTAATTTTTAATAATTTATTAATTGCCATTGAATTTGACTTTTGTAGTACTTCAATGAACTACTAACTAACAAACAACAAATTAACCTAACCTAACCTAACCTGGATGCTGAGTTCTTACCTAAGATTTAAATTTTCTATGAAACCTTCTCTTATATTATTTGATCTACCTGCCTTTCTCTGTAGCATTATGTGCGTTCCATAAATAAGGAGGAAATATTAGTAAATATCACCATTTTTGACAACGCAGCAATTTACTGGGTTTTAAATACAATTTTAGATTTCAATGTTACTAGCTAATAATACAGTATGCTATAGTAAGTACTAACTACTATTATTTTTTAATTAGACAATCTTTTAAATATATATTACTATTATGTATTTTATTGTTTCAAGTGGTTGAATTGATCAAAAATATACATCTACTATACTTTTTTTAAATAAAAAAGTAAATATATATATCTTTATTATTTTTGAACTTAAAAATCTTAAACTATTCGTTATTCATAAGCATTATACTATAATATGTTATGTAATATTTTTTTTTAATGTACCCTAATTTAGTGCAGGTGAACAGACGATGCGCAAATGATATACGGCCCCTATGAGCTACGACTGATAGCGCCGTTGGTAACCACAGATTTCTAAATAGTACAGATAGTATTATTATAGTATTATTATATACGTCTGTGTCGCTAACCTTAACAAATAATATAAAAATAACAGCGATTTCGATCGATAGGTATCTTATAATATAATGTATATTAATACGATATTATTGCAATTTAAGTTATTTATATATCCGAAAACATTGCATATGAAACTGTCATTGTATGTGGCGTGTATATAATATATGAAATTTAAAAGGTTCAACTGTTTTAAGTACCTTGTTATTCTTCGTTTAAATATCTAATAGGCTCCATTTTTGAACTTTTTAATATCTATAAATAAAAGTGCCTATATATTTCTCAGGTTCGTTTGTTACAGTATGAACTATTATTATGAAAAACCTTAGCTACAAAAATTTAACATTTTATACATTTTTAACTACAAAATAATTTGAAAATTTTCGTAATTCTAATGAACTTTCTCGGAGCTGGAAATAATGCTTATAAAAAAAATTGCACCTATGCATCATTAATATTTTTGAACTGCAATTATTTAATACAATACTAACAGTGGTCGAAGTGGGGGGGGGATACGGAGGGATGATATCCCTC
Organism: Myzus persicae; assembly: GCF_001856785.1. Classification (NCBI taxonomy): domain Eukaryota; kingdom Metazoa; phylum Arthropoda; class Insecta; order Hemiptera; family Aphididae; genus Myzus; species Myzus persicae. The sequence goes on along the minus strand of NW_019100803.1, from coordinate 532,648 downwards.
TACTTTTTTGTATTTACATTTTTCATCCCTCTACTTATTTTATCTAGAATAATGCATTCCTCCTAGGACTTGTGTTTTAAAATTAAATAATTATGATATTTATATTTATACATATATGTATAAGAAAACTTTTTATTTTACGTATAGGCCTAAATCTGAATTGTAAGGCATCCCTCCACTTATCTTGAGCCATTTCGACCACTGAATACTAATGAGTTATGACTCATAAATTATGAGGAACGATGTATTCAATTTTCAAGCTTTTTGACCTGGCAAAAAACTTTTTATTGATATTAATGTAGAAGAAAATTAGCAAAATTGAAAACTTCAAATGTCTATAAATAGCTCAAAAAAAATATATTGAAAATCACATCATGTATAGAAACTAGAAAGTAATAAAATTAACATTTGGTGAAAATGTTAAGTATCTACGGTTATTTGTTTTTGAATTGCAACAAAATAAGAACTACGTTATAATTTACTAGTGAATATCAAATGTAAACATTCAAACTTTAAACTTTTACAATAAGCTAAACAAATGTAATTTTCTACAAATTCACAGCCTTACTACATACTTAGTTACTTTTCAACGGCCAACAGACATGGTATTCAAAGAATACATTTTTAAGTTTTAAATTTTTAACAGAATAATTTTCCGCACTGACCATGTTTGTGTCAAGGGGCAATATATAGGCAATATGCAATATACATTGCAGCTGCCAGTGTCCTTCGGGCTATAGTCCACGGTTTTCTACTATAGGTATACTATAACTGTGGGTTAGTCATACATTCGTAAAGTCATAAATTATGATTATGAAAGGGTGAGTGCTGTTGTGTACTTACATACGGATTAGGTATATGGGCGCCGGCTATATCTATGAACACGCTGCAGGTGCACATATTGTCATGTCAACGGCACCGCCGAACAAAATAAAAAGCATTTTTTTTTACTTAAAACACGCTTCACAAAACTCTTAGGCGTCATAGAGTGGTCTGATTTCATTATTATTTTTTTTTTTTGTTGGAAAGAGTTATTTTCTATAGAACTTACAGCGTAATGGACTTTGATTCTTGACTTACATTCCCTATAAAATAATAATTAAAAACCAACGTGGGCCATAACCCCTCCACGGTTCTAGAATTCTTCTATAGACAATTGCCGTACAAATTATTATTTACATCATTCATATTCAATATATCTATTATATTTATCAAGGAAACAGAATATAATACACAGCCATAACAAGCAACAATCACACGTAAAATATTAGGTACTATACTAGTCATATTAATCTATCACCACATTTTTACGGAAATCGTAACAATTCCTATTGTCCGTGTTTATTACACATATTATCAGAAATACTGAAAGATTGATTAAATAAACATTATATTTAATCAATGACTGTAGCTAGTGCAGGTATAAGCACCAGTGTACGGTGTACCAAATGAACAAAATTGCATCTAATTTATTTTTCATGGTAAAATAAAATATTGGGTACAATTTTAACATTTTAGAATAAAATTATATTTAATTGGTACTCACTTGATGAGGACTTGATTAATTAGAACTTAGCAGATTTTTTGCCGTTTAAGTTTCGCAATGGCGTAGCGCGAAACTTAGAGGCCCTAGACTTTATATAATTATATGTATAGGAAGTGACGCTCCCTTAAACAGAAATATAATTGACGCTAGAATAGCTGGGCAATACATTATAATATAATGTAGGTATTTGTATAAAATACGTTGTATAACTTTTAGAGCTTTCATTTGACCAAAAAAAGTTTTTATCAGTGATTTTTTTTTTAATGTCATGATTAAAGTGCTGTGGTCTGTGCCCCCCTTTCACTCAGCAACTTCGACTTATCTGCAGAAGGGCTCTGGCATAAAACCTAAATACGCCACTGCTCTTCATTGTCTAAGTTCTCCCAACACCACACGGGAGTGGGCATTGAATCTTTTTAGTTCAGCAGTAAAGTAGCAAAATCTGAAAAATTCCCTAAAAAAATTCATATCTTCAGAAATAAATTAAGATCAGTAGTTTTATTCAAACACCAGCCCCCCTCCTTCGGTGGTGTATCTAGGGAGACAATAGCGCGTCAATCCCATTCTCATTAGTCATTGGCCATGTTTTGGTATAAATTTTATATACCTAATAAAAGGCAAAGTACCATTATTTTTCTGAAAACGATTTTAAAGAAATATTTTGGGTACCTATTATCAATTATTTGTAGAGGTTATTATGGTTACTGCCTACGGGATATTGTAATGAAGACCTAGTATAAGGTATTTGATATAAAATTCTGATTTACTTTCTTTAGCCCCCCCCCCCCCCCAAGAAAAATCCTAGGTACGCCACTTAATTACTTGATGTTGTTTTAGTACAATATGTATATTGATAGATTTTTTTTCATAGCATTAGATACTATAATGATGGGTTAAAAAGTACCTAAAAAATAAATAACGCCCTAAAAAAATCACTTAAACATCAAAAACCTCGAAAAATGTCACAACAAAAGTTTGTTGTTGGTCTAAATGTGTAATATGTACTTGAAACGGCTGAAACACATTTATATATCTTGGAAAACATCGTATCAAGCATGAAGCATTCTAAAAAAACTCGAAGTCCCAACCCTAGTTATAAGTATTACGTAAAACATTTTTCTCGAGTTTCGTAGATTAGATTATTAACCCGATAAATCGATTATAATAAAGTGACTAGGTGATAACGTTTCACTCGACCGAATGTGCAATTGTTTAGTATAGTATAAATGTATAATATGGAATTAATAACTTAAATAATCAAAGCCATCGTTATATGTGCATGAAAAAAACTAAGGAAAGCGCGGTCGCGTGTTTAGTGCTTGTCAAAATCTAAAAATCGAAGTATAAATTACTTGTCATATAGGTGTATACATTTTTATAAACTTATTCAAGTGACTCGGGCAAACGTATCATTCCCTCATATATAATGATATAAGATACATTATAAATTTAGCTTCAGTGATATTCGTAAATTATAATATAAAAAATTATTATGTTGGTATTATAATATATTTATGTACACTGCACACAATACAATAACATACATAATATTATAAAACATAAATTTATAATCCACACAGCGCATAGTATACACTATACACATATAATATAAATTATGCTGTATATTGTATTATTGTTGTCGTTTTATATTTGTAATTTCAAATACACTCTACCACTGCAAGTGTGTATTTTTTTATTATACCGTGTTCGTCGTATCTATAAGAAATCAGCAAAAAACGACCTAATACACATATACAGGTGGATTCACCAAGCAAGCACACCCCCCATTATTTTAATAATGAATTTATTCGAATTCCGATTTTTAGAATTTTCAAATATACCTACTTTGAATCCTCCATTATCAAATTCTTGAGATATTTCGAATTCGTACTACTAAAGAGTTGGTATTAAGTGGAAATACAAACTTTTGTAAATATTTTGTTTTTCAAGCGAGATTCACCCTTTTATTACAAATTATTTATTACGCATAGTAGATAATTAATTAAAAATGTTGGCGTAAATAAGTCAAAATTCGAATGAGTAGTTTAAAAATGGTTTACATGTACAAAAATAATACAAAATGTTTACCTAATGGTTAATATTGAACCTAGTGTTTATTTTGCTTTGATCAATTTTAAAAACTATAAATGTTGAGGGATTAATATTAATCAGCAAATGGCAATTATACTAAATGCCCACTAAAATGTTCAATCATATCCATATTGATATTCGGAAGATGTGTACGGTGTACCTCATATCTTCCAAATCCATAATCATGGACCTATAATTATCATTATTATATAATATAAATATAATGTATATATCCTCAAATTTTGATTATGATACGTCAAGATGTGCAGAAAAATAAATCATACCTACACTAAATAATGACAGTTAAAAAGCGTGGTTCTTCTTTACAAGACAGAAGTTTGTAAAGCATGACACCTAGAGCACTCCTTAAGCAGTACTAAAAATCTCAAGAATTTAATCTTTATGAAAATTTAAAAATTCCAAAAATCAGATTTTGAATTACTCATAACTGTATTACTGAAGATGGAAAAGAGGATGAGTATGTTGGTGAATCACCCTGTATAATATATATCTGTACGTTCCTATATAATATAACAGCGTTTCCCTAAGTGTGTTCGGCGGAACCTTAGGGTTCCGTGGGACTATGTCAAGGGTTCCGCCAGATGTAAGAGATTATTGAGAAAATTATGCTTTTTTAATGTTTGTTATTTAGAATATTTTTGATTGAATATTTTTTTTTTTAAACTAAGTTTAATAATGAAAAGTCATTAACAGTATCATTAAAATATTATTTAGACTTGAGAGTTTAGAGAATTGATTTTCCATTTTTAAGGGTGCCGTGGTCGTAAAAGTTTGGGAACCGCTGTAATATAATATATTAATATAATGTATACAGGTAGATCGCCTACTCAAACTACTAGTATAGACCGTATAGTATGCGATGTCATTTAATTCGGTCGTTTCACGAGAGTTGGCCGGCCCGAGGTCGTCCGACGTAAATAAAAAAGAAAGAAAACCTCAAGAGACCGAGGACGGAATCGACAATAATAATAATAATAATAATAAAAAGCGGCGTCAGGTGTGCGGTACAATGGCCGTGCAGGTGTGAAACGCAATATTATCATTGGAGGTACAACTGCCTTACACACATTGTTCTGCGGCCGTACTGTGCGACCAGCAGAGATAGTGGGCAAGGAGTATTAATACACGTTGATAGTGACTAGTGAGTAGTGAGACGGCTGTGGACAGCAGCGAGCCTGCCACAGGTGAGTAAAAAACGGACAGTGGAAACGGGCGGCGTAGAAGAATAGAATAGCCTGCTGATGCCTTGCCGTCTTGGCGCGCTCCCGTCCGGTTTGGCCGCAGAGTAATATTATTTACTCTATGGGTTTGGCACGCTGCTCCCTCGGTTAGCGCTCTCTACCGACAAACCGGACGGTTCGTTTAGAGTGGTACCACTACAGTCTACAGCCACCGCGGGGCGCCGAACTCACGTCTGAGCCGACGACCACAACCACCACCACCGCAAAGGCGCCACCACCGCCTTCACCGCTCGTTCGCCAGGCACCAGTACGTGCGGCAGCGGCTGTCCATCACTCCATCTGATCGCGAACGAAATATTTTTTTGTTTTTTCCCCGAAAGGACAATAATAATACGCGGCCGCGGTACGTATACACCAACACACTCGCAATAAAAAAATATACATACATACCTACTCCTGCACGAATAATATATTACGTTCCTTTATCTCTTCTCCACGTTTTTCTCCTTTTTGTTATTGTTTGTTTTTTTTTTTACGTTCCCGGACGCGTGAAAAAAGTATATTATTATCATCTGCTGCTCGCACCACCACCACCACCACAGTAGCAATAATAATAATAATAATAATAATAATAATAGTAAGATTAATAATATTGTTGTTTGTTTAATAGAATATCAGATATTATTGTTTGTTACACATACTCTGACGCCGCTGTCGTGTGCACAGTAATATCAAGTTTCTAACGTGTGTCGTCGTCCGCGGTCCATTCGTCATAGCAGGTATCATCACTGTCGTCTCCGCCGCCGCCGCCTCCTCACTCATCAACCGATACAGCCGCCAGGACAATACAATAATAACTAATACCTACGTCGTTCATTTGTGTTCACTGTTTAAAATCTCCGTCGCACCAACCACTTCTTCGGGACAACGTGTGCCCTCGTGTAAACGGACCTTTCGCGAACCTGACATGGGCCACGACCACGTCGTTCGTCCGACCTCTCGGGATGTAGTCCCCCTCGCTTGATTTAGTCAATATATCGTCGTGATCCTCGCGACCAGCAGTTGTCGATGCTCACAATGGCTTGCCTGAACGTGTTGAAACAGGAGATCAAAGTGATCGAGTCGACGTTCCCCAAAAACCATGACCGATTCCAGGTGCATACAGCCACTGTTGACGAGGTAATATGCAAGTTCGTTGGCCCCACTGGGCGACAGTTCGAGATCATCGGTAACATCACGGTAAGTATCCCTGAAATGACTAAACTTCATGCATGTTCAGCTGTCTGTCATGTTGTACACTTGTACCTGTCCATTCTTTTTTTTTTTGTTACTCTAAATTGTTTACAGGAGACATATCCCGGCACTCCACCTGTCTGGTTTGCTGATACTGATGACTGTAACGTGACCAATGCTATCGAAAAGCTAGGTCAGACTACTGGACTCAATAATCATGTGAGTACACATATTTGTCTAATACTTAATCGACATACTATTTGTGGGTCTATGCTTTTCTTCATTTATTTCTTTACCAAGATAAACATTTATTGACCCTTCCCAGACTTAATATTTACAACCATCACAAGTCTAACATATGTTTTTACATAAATTGCCAAGGACAACTAATTATCAAAGTATATTTTGTGGTAACAGGTGAACACAATTTGTTCTTGTACTATAAATACGTAATACCTATTTACTTTTAGAGTTAATATTGAACAATAATAAATGCTTGTAAAGCAAATAACTATGTACCAGCTTATATATTACAAATTATAATACAAATAAAATATCGAATAACACAATTACATTATTAATGATTGATATTTTGACCAACAATTATCTTTTTATAATTATTACTAATTTGTATAATTTAATTCATTTTATTGTTTTTCCAAAAAAAAATTACCTTTCTACATTTTATATTATAATGTTGACAACTATTTGCATCCTTGTATTATCTTTTAATATTTTATTTAAAAAAACATATTCAAAAAATTGCACTACTTAGGTACTTTATTCAATTATTAGTATTTTGTTTTAGTTTTTTTATATACATATTATACACTGAATACTGTTGTGTTTTCCTGTTAACCAATACACGACATCCCCCAAAAAACATGTAGATGCCTATGAAAATAAATCAAATCATCTGTATAATCAACTTATATAAAGAACACTAAAATGAAACTGACAAACTGAGTATGTTACATTGTATATCTTTGTCAACAAACTAATATTACAATCAATATTTTGATCTGTCTTCTTCTAGTTAATAAAATCTATTTGAATGAATGCCCCCTATGGAAAAAGAGAAAAGCAATATTTTCTATTGTTTTCTTGTTCTTAATAATATTACATAATGAAAATATAGCAGTGTATTATTTTGAAATAAACTGGTATTAAACATTTAAAAAGTATATTGTAAATCATTTATTATAATGTAGTTCACATTTTGTAGAAAATTAAAAAGAAATTAAATTTATATTAGTGTCAATTATAGAAACATTTAAGCGTAGTCTTCACATCTATTTTCACGAGTATTTTCATCAATTTTTTGATGAAACTTTCACTAATATCTTATTGACTAGAATAGTTATTGCAGCTGTACCAACTGTTATATATTTTCAAACCACATAGTCTTACACACATTGGTAAACTATCCAGTTAAATCATTATTACTATTTATTTGATTTGATTTGATTCAGATGGCTTTTTTTTTGTACTCTCAAGACTGCATTAAAATGTTAATCTAAAAATAAATGTTTGTAAATACCAGTTGATTGAAATTATAGCAATTTATCAGTTATAAGTAATTTATAAATTATATACTATACTATAATAAATTAGGGATGTGTCAAACTAAAATTGTTATTAACTGGAATCTTATTCAAACTTTTAAAAAACAATAAAAAATTCATTTTGCTGTTATACTCAAACTGTTATAAATGTTTGAACTTCAAAACTCTCAAACATAAATTTTGAACTGTTGAAATTTCTTAAAGTGAGCGGATTAGTGAGTTGAATCCTTAATAATTCTTAATGTAAAACATATCTTTATATAAGTGTCCATTATACTACCTATTATAGTTTATTTTATTTATATTTATTTACATAGTATTATGTCCCTATATTTATATTTTAAATCTTTCAAGGTATCTTACAATCATAAAATGCAATTTTTTCCATAGGTCATTAACCAAGTTGGAATATTGGTTAGTGAACTGTGCCGTACATACTGTTTATCTGAACCGTCCGAGTTACAAAGACTGATACAAATGCCCTCCAGTTCTGGGGCATCAACTTCTACCTCCTGCTCTAGTAAACTTACAGATGAAGAAGATGATGATGATGATGACGAAGAAGAAGTTGAAGAATATATTCAACTTGAAATGGAAGAATCTACCCCTGAATCTACCAAAAAACAGGTCAGTAGTGTACATTGTGTTGTATATTATAAATACGTTTTATTTTATCAATTTTTTAATCTTGATTATGGGAAATTAAGGTTGATGATATGGAAATTCAACACTTGGAAACTTTAGAAAGATTACGTCAAAACCAACGACAGGATTACTTAAAAGGGGCTGTAACTGGATCTGTTCAAGCTACTGATCGTCTTATGAAAGAGCTTAGAGATATATACAGATCTGATAGTTTCAAAAAAGGTAATGAATATTACCTACTAAATTAAGTAATTTATTTAAAAAAAGTGTTACACCAATTTAATTTTGTCCCACAAATATTTAACTTAAGTTATGCATGTGTGTTTTGCTGAAAAGGTTAGTTATGAAATTAAGTATTTTTATTTAAAATGGTATAGGGAAACATTGACAATTGAAAGCTTTAACTGGCAACATTAACGTAAAACACTAAAACAAAGTAATTATTGATAAGTAACGTTACAGTGTCTACAAAGAATATTGGGTATTCTTGTAATGTTTGCAGTCTACTGCACATTACTATATGTCATATGCTGTCTACCACTTGTTTTTTTTATATTTAATTAAAGTATCAAAAAATATATGAGAATTATTATCAAAATGTATTCATTATGTATTATAAAATGATTTGATGTATCTTAGAAAACATTCAAATGAGTCGATCTTTATCATTCTTCAACCATTTAGCAGAGGTTAAGTATGAGTATCAATTTGAATAAGTCAATTTTCCTTTAAAAATGTATAATAGTATTTTCCTCTGACTGAATAATTCAATTGACATTTTTGGCCAACAATTACCATGATTAACATCTTTGATTGTGAGGATGCCTGGGAAATATTTGTTTCCTCTCAGGCCCGTGTGCAACAAAGAATGCTTTCATCTAAAATTGTTTTTTTTTTTATGATTTTTGATTAGTCTTAGAATAAAATTACCTATTACAATAATTAAAGAGAATAATGCTTTATTACAATAATTAAAGAGAATAATGCTTTTGAAGGTATGACATATTGGTTTTATTTTATTATTATTTGACTTTAATTTCGACTTTCAAAAAAAAAAAAAATTGTAAACTTAAGTGATGTTTAAATTGTTTTGAAACAATATTTAGAAAAATTTAAAGGTCATTCCCTTTAAAAATATTTTTAACTCTACCTATTTTGTAATGGGAAATTTTGCCCTAAAATTATTCAAAATTAAAAAATAAATTATTCTCCGTAAATGTGTTTTGTCTACGTTACGCATGGGGCAGAGGGAAAACAAACAAGCATTGGCTTGATGGAAATGACTTGGAATATGTGTGGTAAACGAAAAGTGTGCGGTAGACTGCATATGACAAGAATACCCAATATTGTTATGTTGTTTAGACTAAATTGTTCATTGTGTCACTGTTAAATTTGAATTCAATGATTTGGTGTTGAAAATATAGGTTTATTTGTTGAAAATATAGGTTTATTTGTTGAATTATATTTATATTAAATAATAATATATTATGTCCATCATTTTGATCATTATGCTGACTTGCATGATCTTGGCGTGGAGTTAAATATGATGTAAAATATACTAATTTTATACTTCAGTAAATTTTTTTAATTTGTCTGTGTTTTTAAGGAATTGAATTATATATTTAAGTTTGAGGTTGTTAGTTCTTTAGTTTGGTGATTATATTAATCGTCCTAGGATGAGTCCAAAGTGACACAATAATATTTGATTGTTTACTTATTATTCAATTTTACATAGTAGTTATTGTTTAGATTTAATGACGTTAAACACATTATGTACAGTTAATTCTCAATATAAAATGAAGTAACATTCTATGTACATTATAACAAATCAAACAGCAATGTCATAATAAATTTATGTAAAAACCAAACTTTAAGCCACTGGTAATGTGTGTAGTATAAACTTTATTTGATGCACAATCTAGAGATATTAATTAACATTAAAAATATGTTAAATTGTATGAAATAGAGCCAATAAGTTGTAACTTGAAATGGACAAAAACTATGAAATAATATACCATATCTTTTTAATTATAAGATAAATATGTTGTATGTAACTAATAAATGATAAAAATTTTCAGGAATGTATAGTGTGGAACTAGTTTGTGACAGCATCTATGAGTGGAACATAAAATTAATGACAGTTGATCCAGATTCTTCTTTATACCATGATTTGCAAAAGTTAAAGGAGAAAGAAGGAAAAGACTTTGTGCTATTAAATATTACATTCAAAGAGACATATCCCTTTGAGCCACCGTTTGTGCGCGTAGTTCATCCCATCATACAGGGGGGCTATGTCCTAGTTGGGGGTGCAATATGCATGGAATTGTTGACCAAACAAGGGTGGAGCTCAGCTTACACTGTTGAAGCAGTGATTATGCAAATTGCAGCTACTTTGGTTAAAGGAAAAGCAAGAATACAGTTTGGTGTTCCAAAGGCAATGAACCAGGTATCCCAAGCAACATATCCAGTAGTATGTGAAAATCTATTTATAATTAATACAATTAAACAATATTGATGAACAACCATATTTAATAATTATTATTTTTATTTTAGGGTCAGTACTCTCTAGCCAGAGCACAGCAATCTTTTAAATCTCTTGTGCAAATACATGAAAAAAATGGTAAATAATTTTAACCATAAAAATAGTTTTTATTTTTTGTAGTATAAAAATATATTATTTATAATGTTTATTCTGAATACAAAAACTGATGATGTTTTCGTTTTTTTTCAGGTTGGTTTACCCCTCCTAAAGAAGATGGTTAAACAACAGTCTAACACAACCTAAACTTTTCATTCCTAAAAAACCTAATAAAGTACATGTCTCATTTGTAAAAAAAAAAATACGTCGTATCTTGTTTACAGTATAATATTTACGTTACTTTTATTATTTTGTTTAGTTTCTTTGTATAATTCTAGAAAATATAACTTTCATACTTTTCAATTTGGTAACCTAATTCTATCCAAGTTTTGAATACTGTTTCGGCTGCCGGCTGGGCTATTTTACCCGTGACATTATTTTACTGACACAAGTCAACATAAATACATGGGTTATTATAATATATTTTTTTTTAATACTGATTCTTAAATTTTTTATGAGTTCAGAGTTCAATTTTTTTGTGTATTTATTAAATTGTGATTAATTTTGATGTTACTAATTACGGTTTTTTTATGTATCAATAAATGACACACATCAAATGTGTTTAAAGGAATTTTGTGCGTTGATATCTGCTTATTCTACTATAGTCATATTATTAAAACACCACTTTGTAAAAATATATATATATATATGATTATATACAAATGATACAATTTCTGATAAGTAAGGTACATATACATATATTTTTATGTTGCAATGCTCAAAAAAAAATCCCTAACTGCTTATTTAGTTTAATATGAACGATAAATGGCGTTATGATTTGTGTATTACTTCCTAGATTAATGAAAGAGTACATAATATTCAAAAATACATTATTTTTTTTGTAAGACTTAGTGTTAAGTATATTTATTGTATAGCCTAATTCAATTTTGTATAATTTTATCGGTAATCGGAAGAAATAGTAAGAATTTATGCGTGTACTGTACTTAGGAACAATATTATAATTTGGGGATTTATTTCTTTGATATTTTATCTTGTCTAAAGTTTATACCACAACCGTATTATGAGAGTTGTTTTACAGTATCTGCATGTTAAAAAAATGTAAAGTATAATCTGTACATATTTATTATTAAGAGACTGCATCACTCGGACATCAGTCCGTCTTATGAATGAACTGTAATTATTTTCTATACAGTTTGCCGTAATATAACATAATGATATTGTTTTATTAACAAATAATTTAGTTAAATTGAATACCTACAATTCTATTTACGATTTTTAAACAGTACCTATTTGTGTAAGTTGTTACTCAGGTTATACTTGCCTACTAATAGATTTATAGACTTTTTTTCGTTATAACCGACGACACCGCGGGATCTGCTTTGGCATTGCTTCTGCGGAGCCGCCATTGTAATAGTTTTATAGACTATAGTAACACAAATGGACTTTGCCATTTGCAGTAATAATGACTTATGGTGTTAACTTATGTTTTGGCTAAAGTTTGATGTCATCAAACGATGACCTCTTTATCGTGCTCTAATGTACATTGTAAATGTTTATATTATATTTTTAATCAATGATATTAATATATTATACCTGCTTGATACATTAAATTTAAATACTTACTAAAACATTCATTTTGGAGAGACAGGTTTAAATAAGTAATTCTGTAATTCTCACTATTTAGGGTTTGTGGTTACCCTACTTTGAACTTAAAAGTTACAAGCACATTGAATTGAACTACCAAAAATAATGTGATGCCCCGTCCTTGCCATCTAGTGGTTATGGTAGGTTTCCCCAGGCCTGTGAAAAATGTTTGAAACTGTAATAGTTTAAATATAAGTATCGTACTAGTATCAAAAGTATTGCAGTTACACAATGCTTAAAAATATTTGAAACCGTGGAAATAAGTATCTGAAAAAAATAAAATATTTCTTAAGAATATTTTATTGACACATTATATTTTTAAAAAAAATGTCAAGTTAAACTTTACTATAATATCAAACAATAAAATAATAAAGATTAAGACAAGTTTAAGTACAAAATATTTAAATTTTAGTTTAAAAAAGTTTATCAATATCACCTAAAATAATTTCTTTATAATCATACACAACACGTCTTGAATTCTGACTTTTATTAGTTAGGTATCACGAGAGCTAAAATGTATATGCAATAAAAAATGAGAAAATATGTATTTGATTAATTAAAAATATGATCCAAAATACAAAAAACTACTTTTTTTAATTCTAAAATATTATAAATTATTAATATTATTCAAAAGTGCCTATTATACATGAAATGTGTTGCGGTGTTTCAAACCTTTTGTTGGATCTTGGTATACTATTATATATGCTGAAGCTGTTCAACATCACATTTTTTTATTTAGAAATTTCCCAAGGAGTTCGATTGCAATAAAAATCTTTAGATTAGTTCCATTTAAAGTTTCACACAGTATAAACAGATTATTTGGTCCTTGATTTTATTTTTAATAATCTAAAACGCCATGGAATTGTTTGTTGTCTTTTTCAGCAGTTGTTCTTTTATTTTGGCATAGTTAGATTTTGATGTTTCTAACAATTTCTATACTTTTATCATGTGAAAGTGATTCATTTTTTAGTTTGAGAATTGAATGAGTGATGAACTAATATACATTTATGGTACCCATGTCACTGACGTCAGTACACACTAATAATTAATACTATAATACGTAATTTATTATGTGCAACGGATTTAAAATCGAGCTTGTTCATAAAAGGAACCGATATTATACATTTATATATTAGGTATTAATACTTCAGTAGGTACCTACGTCTTATGCTTATAGTACCTACTTGCCACTGTAAAAAATGCTAACTAAAAAGATTCTACTCACTATTATTTAGCAGCTTACTATTGCCTCTAGAGGCTCGAATAGTAGATCTTATAGATAACTACATAGTGCATAGGCATAGGCCGTAGAGTGATCAAATATATTAGAAGGAGGGGGGACTGGAGCCCCACTAAAAAATTTTCAATGTGGAGTTTCGTGGGGTGCTTATTGCTTTGACACTCCACACCCCCTTTTCACCGATTTATGTTAGTTAAATTCATTTGAAAAAAAGGTAGATATCTTAAATATTTTCAAATTGTTAGAATATCAAAAATATTACTATGATGTACGTAAATAAAATGCTAATTTCAGCATTTGGTGAAAATTTCAAGTAACTATACAGTCTACGGTTATTCGCTTTTAAATTACAACAAAATATCAACAATCGATTCAAGAGAAATAGTTGATTTAAGGGTGAATATTCAATGTCGAAAAAATTGAATTTCAAACGCTTTTATAAAATTAGAGCGATGTTCAGGTCAACTTTGTTTTTGATATATGTAGAAACACGTATGTCGAATCTTGTTTTAAATTTTTATATTTTGAGGTTTCTAACTCGTGAAGTTAGGTATTCAATATTTTCCAACATTTTGACTAAGTGAAAATATCAACATATAAATAGTAGGTATAACAAAAGCTAAAATTAGGTACAAAATAAATTTAAAAATGTCGTAATATGTTTTTTTTTATTGATCTAAAGCCCGGCAACTATGGTCATTATAGCTACGGTTGGTTTGGAACACGGATACTCGTATGTATGTATTTTGTTGCTAAAAATCCCTGGTGGTCTTTCATCCGGGAGCTAGCAACTCCGGCCGGTGGGTACACTCAGACTGTGAATGCCACTAAGTGTCGTTACATATGTCTAAAATAGCTCAAAAAGCATAAAAAAAATTAGTAAAAATTTCAACTAGGTATATCTACGGTTTTTTGTTTTCAGTTACCTACACCAAAAAATCAATAGGTATTGTTTTAGTCAAAAACTTATTGTGGTAATAGCTAATAACCTATTATAATTTGGTACCTATTGTGTGTACAAATTACCGAAGGTTCTTTTTTTCTTTTTCCGTTCTGGTGTAGCGTGATGTGAAACACGATTATGATAAATAATTTCAAAAGTGATAATATTATAAAGAAAATAGTGGTTATTATATTGTCATTGGCTACGTCAAGTTCAATAGGACAAGTACAATTATTACATTTACCTAAACGAAATTGACAATAATAATTCTGGAGGGGGGGCTAATATCCACACTGGGGAACGCTAAGCCCCCAATCCCCCTCCCTTAGAAAGCTTATGAACCAGCGGCGTAACCGGGGTTATTAAATGGGGGAGGAGAGGTTAAGTATAAACTAAACTAGGTTTTTACAGTTTAAGGATACATATAAATATATAGTACATTTATTAGAGGAAAAACCACTGAAAGGGGGGGGGGTGTCTAAATAAAAAATTTCGGTAATAAGGTAATATTGTGGTAATATTTATTGAGCTACAAGTTCATAATATTTTTTTCCAGAGGGAGGCAAGTGCCCTGTCTCGCTCCCCCCCCCCCCACAATGGCGCCCATGAACATGATTGATCAAATATTTTTAAACGATACTTAGTGGAACCACTATATTATTAATGTTTAATTAAAATAATATTTTTATATCACAATTTAAAACAACATATTATGCCAATGGTTCTTTTAATGGAATAGAATACATTTTAAATGAACCTACATTCAAATTTCAAATTATTGTTTGAAAGGTAATTATTTAGTTTTTATTATTATTTTTATTATTTGTATTATTTGACGTACCTAGGTATCGATCGACGATCATTCAAAACATTTTTATTTTTATTTTATAATATTTTAAATATTGTATCCATAAAGTGAATTTTGTAAAAACTCCTCCTAATAATTATATTTACAATATCATCAAAATATTATAGACATGTAACATTTTATTTCGGGAGTTAAATTTTTACAAAATTATGCATAATATAAAACAAAATATTATTGTCTATGTTTGAAATTTATAGTACCATATAACATAAAAGAAAGTTAAATTGTATTCGATATATTATATTTTAAACTTTGAACATTTTAATTGAATGTTTCTTTAGTATCTACTTGATTCTTAATTTTTTAAATGTCACAAGTTTACTTACTTGTACTAGTTGTACTATACTTAAGTATATATTTGTAATTCAATATTAATAATGTGGTAATTACACTAAACCATAATTGTTTAATTATTTTCAAGTGGTTGTGAGAACCTACCTAATTTTCTCGTCTCGGGATATTTTATTCATAAAGTCGGGAATTTTTTTCATATTACCACTAGGCCAAGTCGGTTTTTGAGTATCTAAGAAACCCCTTTTAATCTCCATAATATTAATATTCGTTCTTTATATTTATAAATGTTTATGATACCTATATCTTATCTGATACTTTTCTTCGGACCCCACCACTAAAATATTATAAATGTGCACACCTTCCATAACCCCATCAAGGTCTAGTCGAGGCATTAAGGTCGTATGTGTAATTAAAAACACGGATCATGTATTTATGTATAATAATTATTAATCAAAAATAATATTGCATTTATCTAACTTGTCTATGACAGAATTGAACACTTCCAGGGTGTCAGCTACTTCTGTGTATGTTTGACACTTGACTTTTTAAGGA
Organism: Myzus persicae; assembly: GCF_001856785.1. Taxonomy (NCBI): domain Eukaryota; kingdom Metazoa; phylum Arthropoda; class Insecta; order Hemiptera; family Aphididae; genus Myzus; species Myzus persicae. The sequence goes on along the minus strand of NW_019100803.1, from coordinate 516,226 downwards.
CTACAACAGTTATTAACCAATGATGACCTTTTTAAGCCATTCAGGTAATATTAAAACCAAAATTATTGCTGTACTTACAATTTATTGTACAATAATGTGTATATGTTATTCAAATTAGGTTTTCGAGTAGCCATATTACAACTGACTGTAACAGCCGACAAACCATCAAATGTGGCTGTCGCTGTGGAACGAATACAGAAATCAAAGATTAGTGGTTGCTCATTAGCCATACTGCCCGAATGTTTTAATGCACCATATGACACTGGTATAATAATATAACATTATAGAAAAAAATATAAGTCATATTTTTTTATCCAAAAATTAAGTAGGTTTATATTTTGTTGTGTATTACCAGTGTAAATCAATTAAATAACCAACCTAGGTTTAAATGTATGTAGGTATGTCATTTGGAAATTATCATAAAATATTTTCATAATTTTAATTGTACCTACACAATCATTAAAATTTCTTAAATTGTGTAATACAAATATTATAAAATTATGATTTTTTTTTATTATCACTATACCTAGGTACCAAATTTGTAATTTCATAACCTTGTGTTTCAAATTGTAATACAGCTTTCAAAATAATTATTTCAGACAAAACATAAAGACATACATTTTTAACTTTAAAATAATTTTAAAAAGTAACTTATATTTTATACCAATCTAGGTACTTTATTATATTTACCAACATTTGTTTGATTAATAATTGTTATAAAATCTCTACACAATAAGAAAAAATAAAAAATAAATATTAATCAATGCACTTTTACATTTTGATGCAGTGCTAGAATTAGAAAAATTTAAGAAGATGTACTCTGTTTATTTACACAAAATTAGAGTCCCCTTAACTTTCTATACATCGTTGTAGCAAACAAAATACTAAAATTCTTAATAAATAGTTGAGGTACTCTGTCCCCCTGCACCCCACAATTCAACTGTCTATTTGGCAATATGAAACATTAATTATTATTATTATATTTTGTAAAGCCTAGGTAGTTAATTACCTAAATTACACTGGATATTTTCAAATATTCATATACATAGAGATTAATAAAGATAATATTTGTATGAGATTTAGTGTTGGTATTACTCTATAATTTTTTGTTTTTAGCCTTGTTCAGACAATATGCTGAAGTCATTCCTGGGGGCCAAACATGTAATGCTCTGTCTCAAGCTGCCAAATCAAATCAAATATACATTGTTGGTGGTTCAATCCCAGAGATATGTGATGGAAAAGTTTACAACACGTGTACGGTTTGGGATCCTAATGGAGATTTAATAGCCAAACATAGAAAAGTACTATTTATTTATGTTAGAAGATTTCATATTTCAAGTAGCTTCACAGTGCAATTAAACTATGGTGACTGATGAAAAAGTTTGAACTCCTAAAATAAATAATTTTGTCAATGTTATGTTATGTTAATTAATATGTATCAATAGGTAATAATTGAATGATTAATCTGACCGTTAGCAATTATTTCATTATACAATAATGAATACACTTTAGTACCTACCTATTTTATCACCTTTTCATTTTTTGTGAGTGGTCCAATAAAATGCATCAGACTAGGTACTTGTTTAAAATGTAACTTTTTTTAAAACATTTATTTGACTGATGAGTGATTAGAGAAAAAGTATCTCTAACTTTGAAAAACAGTATTGTAAATACAAATAAATACTCCCATTAAAATAATGAATGTTAATAAAAAATGTCACTTATTGCATTTGAATTTTACGCTCATAAAATATATTGAATATTCTATTTAAGTACTAAAATAATAGAATTTATACATGGACACATTTACATTTTACAGGTGCATTTATTTGATGTAAGCATACCTGGTAGTACTTGCTTCAAAGAATCTGATGCCATGTCTGCGGGCAATACACTTAATACTTTTCAGTTTGGAAAATTTAAGATCGGGCTAGGCATTTGTTATGATATACGATTTTCAGAGATGGCAGCATTATATCGAAAACAAGGTTTGTTATCTAGTTGAGTTATAAATATTTGTTAAGGTAGTTATTAATATTATTATAAACAATTGTGGGTTTAAGGATGTGATATGTTAATATACCCTGGTGCCTTTTGTACGGAGATTGGCCCTTTACATTGGAGTTTATTAACTAGATTTAGAGCCATGGAAAATCAAGCATTTGTAGCTGTAGTTTCTCCGGCCAGAGTTACTGATTCTAGTTATGTAGCATGGGGTCATTCAATGATTGTGGATCCATGGGGTAAAGTTTTGTGTGAAGCTACTGAAAAGGATATGGATTTATACATAGATTTTGGTAAATATAGATACTAGGACACTAGGTAGTGTTAATTGTTCTTATAGTAGAAATAGTACCGAATAATTATTCCATGATTTATACGTCGAATAAACACTATCCAGACATTGAAAAACCTATTAAAATTAATTTTTGTTTATCCACCGAATAACTTATGTTATCTGGTGGATAAAATAGATTTAAAAACCGGGTCCTATTCAATTAAAATATATTTAACATGTTGTAGACTTTGGAATACGAGAAAACATAAGGCAGCAAATACCCACAGAATATCAGAGAAGAACTGATATGTATGATACAATTTATATGACAAATAAAATAAATAGTTAGTGTTGATCTGTCTATGAAAACCATTTATTAATGAATTGAACCTAACCGAGTCAATATTTGAAGGTTAGGTTAGGTTAATCAATTGTTACTACTAATGTAATTCAAATTACATGTTTATCAAATGTAATAAATGTATTGAATAACTTTATTTTTAATTTTAAAAAATTAATCTACATTCTAATTGTAAATATTTCATGTAATTTATCTATTGAGACTCAATCAATTTAAAAATACCTATAATATATTATAAAAAGACATTCAGATAATGTTATAAAATATGTACTATTGTTTAATTTTTTTTTTATTAAATAATAAATAAATAGCATTGTAATATGTTTAATATTATTCTGTGGGCATAATTTCAAAAAGTAAAGGTAAATAGATGATAAGTGTTTTGTTAAAAACGATTATATAACTACTGACTGTTAACTAATGTCTAGTAACAAAAAAGTAATTTTGATGCTATTTATTTTGGCTTAGTTGTTCTTCTTAAAAAGTTAAAATAGACACACGCCAGAGCAGCATTTGTTCTACTTGTTTAATGTATTTTAATTTGACCGTACCATTATTGGTGACCTACTAGGAAAACAATTTTAAAGTTATTTTTTGATCACAATGAGCTTATTACATAGTACATACCTAAGAAATAACATAAGTAACTAAAAATATAAATAATTTCAACTCGAGTACTTTTTGATGTATGCATTCATTGCAGTGTTAAATATGTGCATAAAAATATCATACCTGAGTGAAATATAAAATAAAAAAATAGTATGCATAAAGAATACGACAAAGTAGGAAAACAAAATACTTTATTAATTTATAAATATATAAAAATAAAATCAAACGTTTGTCCTAAAGGACTAATAATGACAAACGTCATAACTTAACAATCAACAATTGAATTCTTAATAATAATATTTACAAAAATGCAACTTTTTACAAAATAAAAATAATAGTAAATGCATAGGCCGGACCATAGTAATGATTGATATTATTTTTCAACCTTCATATAAAGTAATATTTTTTAATATTATTTGACTTTTAGTTGATATCAAAACATCACTACACTTTTAACAATCGTTGAAGAATAAAACACTAGTGCCAATAAATATAATTAAATGTTTTATTGTTTTTATACGTTGAAATGTGTGTAGGCCACAACCTTCTTTTTAAATTATCAAAGTTCTCAATATGTAATTAACTAACACTTCATGTTTCATTAAAAATATTGTTGTTTAATAATGCTGTTCAGATGTATCGCCTTGTTGATTTCCAATGTATCGAACAATAGTTTCACCTAAATTTAAAAAAAATATCATACTTATTTAATACATTAAACAATTTTATTTATACAAACTGTATCACGAAGACCAATTTTAAATGTAATATCTATGTAAAAATTGTTAGATATTTATGATATACACTATATAATGTGATGGTCTTAAAAAAAAACCTTTGAAGTTATTGTCATACTTTTACACTGATATAGTTTTCAAGATTAATTCCCTTTTTAGGAATGATAATAATAATTTCATAAAAATGTATACTGTGCAGTTATGTGTTAACATATTGATAAGACTTTAAGAGGATGCCCCTCAACAGAAGACATTTTGTGTTGGTGAGGTTTAGTATTAGAATAAATCGACATCACATATTAAGGTAATCTTTCAACAATATTTAAATTTTTAAGAGTTATGAGTGTGTAAAATATTGCAATCTAAATTCTAATAGCTAAAATTGTTAAAAACACATACAAACACAGATTACATTTCTATGTTTAAGTTTGATCAGACACAATACACGAACGAGTGTAATGTCATCAAAAGTACATTGTTTTAACAAACAAAAATGTATTGCTAAAAAACTTTTGAATACTAATCTGTACAATTGTTATAATATACCGAATAAATCTCGTAGAAAATTCTATTCAATTCTTTTAGTATTTAATACTTAAAAGGTTTTTTTTTCAGGATTTATATATTGTTATAAAATATAACCAAGTTGTCGTATAAGCGTCAATGTTTCCTGATGCCTCCGTTCTTCTGCTCGCTCTTGGTTTGCTGCAATTTTTAATAACGTCTTTTCTTTTTGGTTGGCAATCTCTCTCAGAGTCCTTGTCAACAATGTGTCCTGACTAGTATCAGGCTCTTTAGGTTTAGGAACTACCTTTGGCTGCTTAACAACCTTTCTTAATGTTTTGCCATCATAAACATGAGTGTTAAACTCAGTTTCATATAAATCTGGATAAAAAATTATTAACATTAATGTAATTGATGTAATACCAGTACTCAACGCTTAACTTACTATCAACAAAATGTGCATCACAGTTTGAATTATCACTGTTGTTTAAATTATCGTCTATAACTATGTTATTCATGGATATATCGTTGTTTATTCTATTCTGTTTAAAATTTTTTCTTCTGAATATGGTTTTATATCTTAAACATATAATTTATATTAAATTGACTAAACCAGTATTATTTCCTAACTCACATGCCATAATAATATTGAATTTACCTATTTAGACATTGCTCAGCCGTTCTAGTAATATTTAGTATATTGTTTATAGTATTTGCAATATACTCAAACATTTTTAATTTAGTCCTGAATGTTCTTTCCAGTCCCACTTTGGAAATGTTCTTTCTGTACATTTCCATGAGTAGCTTGGTATCATCATCACCCCATTCATTCATAGATTTCATTGTACATTGACCTAAAAAATCAATAATTTACTGAATGATTTCTTGAGCATTTACAAACATGTCGGATTAATTTTCTTAAAAGTTGAAAATTATGACTAAACCAAAAAACATAAATTCTTGATTGTAGTATGTTACCATTAGTTCCAGAGTTCTGTCCATTATAATCATGGTCTGCTGACACTGAAGCAGTAACATCATTTTGTAATCGTTCCTCTTCATTTAATTTCTTTTCAACATTTGATCTAGACTTTTGTAATATTGAACGTCCAACTTTTCGTTGATTTACTACCGTTTTATACCTAAATAAATTTAGTTCTTCCGTAACATAACACAATACAACTCTACAGTTTAAAAAATACTTATGACTAATATACCTATTTTCACATTGATGAGCACTTCTGATGATGTTTAATTTAGCAGATATTGTTTGTGCTATACACTTGAACATTTCTCTTTTACTTTTAAATTTTTTCATCGGTCCTACTTGAGTAACATTTCGTTTATACATATCCAAAAGAATCTTTGTTTCATATTGACTCCATTCTCGGCAATTTCTTTTACCTGTGTAATTAAACCAATAATTATTTTTTACTTTTAAACATAACCTCTTCAAATGAGACATTTGAATAAAATACACATTTTAGCTGTTTAGAATATGTGTAACATAATTATATTATAACTTTAGGATAGACGTTGTACACTCTTTCAATTTTATTACATTGACTTGCAAACTCTCCCGGGTCTGCTTAAGTATTGCTTGAAAGCTGAAGGGGGATACATGTAATAATTTTGCTTATACCTTATAATTTGATATTTATAATAATATGAATATGCAAATTTAAAAAAACTTAAGGTTTCTTCTTTTAGGTCTGTATAGTCTATAATTTTAAAACAACTCGGGAGCGTTGACATATTTCCTTCAGGTAAACATAATCAGTTAAACTATGGTGATTTCCACTCAAATATAATGGTTACAAGTAGTGCATAGTATTAAATCTATTGTGATATATATTATATTATTATTTTGAAATTATGCATCACTTTTATTGGTTGTATTTTTAAATGTATTTAATGGAAACGTAAAGTAAATAATGTTAAGATGTTCACTGTAGATGACACCAAATAACATAGTTTGTATGATGAATGACAATATTAGTATCATGAATCATGAACCTTGATATTAAATCGCTAGAAATTGCTCAGCTTCACAATTCATTTTTTTTCAGCTATTCCTAACAGTATTAGTTCATAAACAAATCGTAGGCATATTGGTATTTTAATATTTTAATTTTTAAGAATCTTATTTTAAGCTTAATCTTTATTTTTATTTTTTCAGCGTCATAATAAGTAATAAGTGTACTCAAATAAGATATGCAGTAATTGTGTTAAGTAAATAATAATAATTTAATACAATTACGAGATTCTTCAAGAACATCAGTTTCAAGTTGTAGTGGTTCATCTTGAATAATATTATTTTCATATGGCTCAAATGGTTCTTCAATGACGAATATATCTTTAGAGTCTGAAAATTCAAGAAAAAAAAATGTACTTGCTATTTGTCACATAAAATATAATATAATATAAAATAATCAACTTATTTACCAATCTCAGTGTCTCGTTTAACTAGATTTCCATTGCACACGTAATAAGTATCCATAATGGGCATTCATAAATCTGATAGTTAATCGAATATTAATATTACCTATGACAGTATCGGTTTAAATAAAAAAAATTGGAATCTCAATAAAATTTAAAATTTTCTTTAGCGTTATCAAATGAACACTGAAGAGTGAAGATATTTTGTTGGAGTTATCATAGAATAAATTCTGTGGCGCAAACATGTATACATAGATATAATATATTATTATATCATTCTGTGCATGTATATTGTTCTATGATATTATTATCCCGTATCATAATATTATTAAATTTCAGTGATTATGTACAATTCTCCTTAACACCAGCAGCTGCAGCTCCTAGGAGTGTTAACATTTGAGGTTATATTTGAAAAACGTTGCGTTTTCTTATCAGCGGTTTCGATATCCTTGTAAAAATTATTCTCATTAATCTCATTTATTCTAAAAAATTGTATTATTTAGTGTTTTTTTTTTTTTGTTTAATTTTTTCTTTTATCCTTTTTGTTTTTCCGTCCTATAATCCTGTATTAAATTTCTTAGACTAAACTTAGTTTACAACGTTTCATACATCATGAGTAAATTGCTGTTCATTCGAAACATTCGTGGCCTAGACGAACCTTCTCTTAGACAGATTATTAACAGTAAAAATTTACCTTGTGGTACTATAATGTTTAAGTCTGGTGGAGCATGTGCAACGGTTGACTTTATGGAACCGTCTACTGCAGAGTATGCTCTGACACAGCTCAACGGTAAGTGTTTTTTTGAATCCTTAAAAAAAAACAAGTTTGATGTAACTTTCTTTTAAATAATTTACAGGTATGCCTCTCCAAGATCAAACCCTTGCTGTAGAACCCTACAATGGCTTGCACAGTCAAATGGTGAAAAAAGCAAGGTAAGTCATAGTTTTATTAAACTCATTAGGCGTGGTCATCATAAAAGATAAATATATACCTATTATTATAATTACAGTGATAATAATATCCACAAAATAATCAACTGATATGGTTGGTAATTATATCAACCACCCTTTTATAAATTCATATTATGTAATATTTTAAATATGTTAATTTTATTAACTATGATTAACTTTTGATTTATTTCAAAGACTATTTTTAGCATTTAAGTGTCTGTATTATATTGCAATAAAATTATTTATCTACTTATTTCATTATATGGCATGTTTTGTGTATTAGTGTTAGTAAATGTAATTATTCTGAAACTAAAAGATCATATAAATCTTAAAAATTCAGACTTTAAAAATGTCTTTTATGTTAATGCATTCTAATTCTGGTCTTTTATAACATATAAATGAATCAGAAAAAAAGTCTTATGCAAGCATATAAACTGTATGTACCAGGTACATTGTACCATTGTACCAATATTAATCAACAATATCAATTCATCTCATCTGTATATTTTAAATTTATTGAAGTATTAGATGAATATTATACACATTATGCATGTCAAATATTATACATCCACAGAAGTTTGGTTGGGTTTGTAAAATAATCTGGAAATGTAAAAAATTAAAAAATTAAATAATACAATAATAAGAACAAATATTTTGTTTTATCATAAAGTAATAATTTAAAAGCCATTAAATATTAATAATTCTTGAACGTCAATAGTAAAGAAGACATTTATTTAAACTTCAAGTACCTAACATTGAACATTATGTGTCATGCTGTTAGCTTAATGAACATGTTAATACATTTAACCATTGATTATAACTATTCTACTATTATAAATAATTAAATTAAAAATTAAAATTCTGAATTCAGTGGCATGTTAATTAAACTTGAGACTTCATTTGTTTTTATGGACAAACAAATGTTGAATTTTTATGTTCTGGTAATAGGTAGCTACACATTAATTTTCTAATTAATTTCTTTATTACTTTTGTTTGGATAGTACGTTGTTCAATATTTAAACACTACATACTTAAGAAAGTTAATATCTCAAATTCTAATGAATTTGTGTTCTCAAGCACGGTGTAGGAGAGTGTATAATAATTATTTATTTTATAAATTACAGTAGATGTAAGTATTCACCTTAACTTTTAGTCGTTAAACCAATTTAAAATGTTTTATTTAACTGATATTTGAACATGGATTTTGTAACTAAGCACCAGTTAATCAGACCCAGATCAAACCAATGGTGTACTATAAAATTACAATGAGAAGCACCGACTTTTAGCTGATGAAAGAAGTATTAACACTTAACAATTATAAAAATGGTTAACAAGGTGCTTAGTTTACACTTCTTTATCTTATTTTTAAGTCCAAACTTTAAAGTTGATTAAAAACGATTCAATTTATTTATAGTTACAAATGTACAATCCTTTTTTAATTTTTAAGTGGATTTTTAGCTACCTTTTTACTGATCAATTTTTGTGCTTTCCATCTAAAAGATAAAACAATTATAAAAACTCTACATTGTAAATCCTAAATCTAACATGCATATTATTCAACACAAGTCATAAATAAATTTATAAATAACAAATAATTCGAATTGTAGGTATAATATGCATATTTATTATTTATGTGTGATCTGGTTAATTAGACAGTACTACAGTAGACACCATAAGCTTTCTTGTTAAGTGTGTCGAAACCGTGGTGTTTTTAGAACAAGAACATGTCTTATACAAAAAGCTCTCTCGCCCTGTAGAATTGTTGTATTTCATTAATTTTTTTAAAATTTAATATGAGAATATTTTCAAGTCGGGTCAAAGCCTGATTTTCAAAATTTTATTTGTAGAAACTAAAATAAACATTTGAAATGTGCACAATATTTTTTATTTTTCAAGTGTTTTTCTAGCACTATTTAAAGTGAAATTGAAATTGAAATTTGGGCTTAGATTCGACCTGAAAAAAGTTCATATCTTTAAGATACAAAAAAAATAATCATAATCTGACATATCTACGAGGCATGAGAGTTTTTCCCTGTAAAGTCATTTTTGTTGATATAATACACCGTATGAAACTAACCTTAGTAGGCATTTGACAGTAAATTTTGTGAATAAGTATTATAATTATGGTTGCAAAAAAAAATGTAAAATATAATTTTCTAATTTTGTAGAAATGCGGAAAATTTGAAAAACTTGCTTCGACACCATAAGATGACGTCACGTGGGCTTTTATTGTATCCGCCTTACAAACGTACTTGGTAAATTATACGTTGACAATACAACATTTTACTCAGTTATTTCTAAAATTAGAGTGAATTTACTTTTTATAAAATGTAAAGGCAAGAATACTAAAAATACCCAATAGGGCATCTTGAAGGATTTTATTGATATTATTTTAAAATAAATTGTTCATTTTAAAATGTGCAAAAAAAATAATGTGTGATATCAATATAATCTAACAAGAATAATATTAATAGAATAGTCTTACCTTTAAATTGTATAGGAGGTAAATTCACTCTAATTTTAGAAATTACAGAGTAAAATGTATTATTCGGTACTTAAAATTTGCCATCTTGTACGTAAGACGGTGACAATAAAAGCCCGTGTGGCGTCCTCAAGGAAATCATACTCTTGCTCTTAAGGAGTTATAAATAGGCAATTTTACTGGCATTAATTCTTAATTTAAAAATAGTTAAAAACATTTACTATCAGAGTAATTTGTTATGACTTTTAGTTATTGTCTAATTCTTTAATTAATTCAGAAAAACAATTTGTGATGGTTTTCATTCTGATTGTAGTCATACTATAAGAAATCAAAACTGTTGTGCATAACAATAAGATTAAAAGAAAACAAATCGGGAACTTGCTATCTTGTATAATACTAGATGTGTCCAGTGTGCCTTGTTACTATTTATGTAATTGATGCGCTATATTCAAATTCGATGGTAAATCGAAGTATACGATTCACCAATTTTAACCAAATGTAACTTATAAGTTACTTACCGACTAACAAGTAATAAATTAATTGAAATTAGTCTAAATATTTTGAAAGTTTTAATTGTGTATAAAAAATACTAATAAACTTAATTGCGAAAAGTTTTAAGACTATAATTAATATATTTTCGCTATGTAAAAAAATGTTGCCTTTCTATATATATATATCATTTTGATATTTTAAAATCGCTCTAAGAAAAACTTCTGAAAAACCTTGTAGGTATACTAAAATGTCAGGATTTTTGTCTGAGAAACGAAAATGTAATTATCATTAATCGAAAAAAAAATTCATTAGGCAATTTCAAGTGCATATAAAAAGCTTTAATATTTGGTGAAAATGTCAAGTTTACGGCTACTCCTTTCCGAATTAATGAAACCAAATATATAAATTAATTAGGTCAAAAACAGCTGTTTTTAATTTTCTGTAAATAATCTCATTTTTCGCGGTTTTTTGTTAGTTTTTCCCAATTGTCAAGAAAATTACTGAGGTTTATCCACTTTCGACCCTTCGAAGTACCAAATAGATCGAATTTATTTTACAAAGCACTTATAATTTTGAAGATTGAAGCAATGTTTCTGGTTTACAAGATTACAAAGTATCATCAGGTAATATAAGCCCATTTAAAAATCAATATACACATATACATAGGGACATTTTTCGATCCGCTCTACAGAATATCAAATTGTCGATAGTCTAACTAAGTTAATTTTTTTCCTATAACAAATAGGTACAGTTATTTATATGTGCGTATGTTACATGTCGAAAGAAATAGTAAAATGTCTTACGTGATGTTGTGAATCAGGAATTAATTAAATCTTATTTGTATCTATGTATTTACCTATTCCGAATTAAATTTACCAAATTAGGTTGACAATTTTAATTGTTTTTTTTTTAAATGCTGTATTTAGGTTTGTATTTTTCTATGTTTTCGTTGTCTTACTATTGATTTTACTTTTTTGAGTTGTAGTATTATACAGTTTAAATAATTTAAGACAATTTACCTATGTATAAAAAGCTATATTTTCGATTCTATATAATATTATCACCTATAATATACATTGTTATTACTTATTATTGACATTGAGAACATTTTGTGCAATAGATATTCCTAACTTATAATTATTCTATTTGATTGTTAAAACGTGTGGGGAATTTTTATGATTTTTTTTTTAAACTTAAATTAAGATGATAATTGAGTTATAATATAATTTCGGTAAAAAAACGTCACCAAATGAAAAAGCTTTTGGATTCTTTTTTGTAAATAATAAGATAATGTAAATTGGATTGTTAAAATTATACACTGTTGGAAACCTTTTTATTTCAATAATATTTAAAAAAAAATTAAAACTAAACGACGTTAAAATCAGTTTAGTAAAATTATTATGGAAAATATAAAAAGAAATTGTCATACAAGCATCAATCATACAATGTCATTTACTATGCCAGTCAACCCTTTATTAATATACTACATTCCTACAGACGTACAGGCTATATAGGTATGGGGTGATCTGTTTAACATAGGATACTTGTTATTTTAGAAAATATTTTTTATAACTTTAAGTTGTTACAAAACAGCATTTTTGGAACAAAATTATAGTTATTATGCAGTAACCGATAAATGATAAAAGACAAATTTTAAGTCTTAACTGCAAATTGTAATGATCTTTTTTTGGTAATTCTCAGATTTATGAAGTTAATTATAATGAAATTTGTATTGCAATGATATTAATACATACATTATTCACAAATTTCTTAAAAATGTTTTGATTAATACTAATACTATTTATTTTTGACGATTTTCTTTATTTTCTATCCACAGAATTGTCGTATATATTTACTGTGGCCAATATATTATTATACTGTATAGTATACTGTAGCCTATGTAATCGCTATTTTCCTCGTGTGTGCTATTTGTTGGTATGACATTAAATAACTAATAAATAACACTAATGAATAATGAATAATGATAAATCTGAATGGTTTATGTGTTAATAATTGATATTATGTGCTTGAAATGTTTTTGTAATTTATATCAGATATTACCTGTATTACTGCAATCAGATTTAAGTAATCACTAATAAGTAACTTTTTGTATGTGTAGTTAACCAATCGAGATCAGAAATAAACGAATATGTGGTTATAATTTTATAATTTTAATATTATTAATAGTGGGTAACGTACCATAAAATAAACTGGTCCAATCTATTATTAAAACATTCATTAAATCGTCAAAATAGGTAGAGTATTTTTTGATTCTTTATAATCTTCTGCCATAAAATTTGACTTTCAGGGTCGTGCTCAGCTTTTTTCAAAGGGAGGAGGAATGTAATATTTTTGATTATCCTCAGACCACGTTATATAGTGGTAAATATACTTTCATTGCTTTGTCATATTATATTTTATATGACAAAAAATAACCAAGAAGGATATCATCCTCCCCACTTGAGCACACCCCTTTGTCTTTTATTTATAAGACCTGTTACCCAAGTAATATGTTTGCAACATTTGGTGCCAGTTGGTCAAAAACTGTACTCGCAGATACCTTGCCTCTATAATAGCTGTTACTCAGTTTTTAATATTTATGTTGAATAGCTGTATTAGCCTAAATGACGAAATATTTATTTATATACTTTAAAAAAATATAATATAATCGAGAAAGTTTTATCCAATTATAATAACAATTTCACTATCTGTAACCTGTAAGTGATTGTTACCATTGACAACCCTATTTATTATACAAACAAAATTCATGTGTGAGCCATTCTATATAGCTAGTTGAAAAACGAAGCTTCTATTTATCGATATAAGTATAACTTGGGGTATAACTTTAATAAACAAACAAACATTAGTTTATGAGTTAGGGGTATTGTATATATAAATACATATTTGTATATAACTGTTCGCTGTTTTCTTAAAAACTATTATTTTATCTGTTACATAATTTACTGTACGTATACCTACCTATGATACATTATACTATCATATTATATATTTTTGTTTAATTATCGTCTTTAATGTTATAACGTTAGATTGTACACGTTATAAGTAATATCTTCAAATGTTGACGAAAAATCTTGAGTATAGGTGTAAAATATATAGGTACTTACTATACGTAATAATTACGTATGTATAAATATTTATGCATAATTATTATACAATATATCTTATCAATACATGTATGTTGTATAAGTCCCATATTGATGAAATAAAATATGTATTTACATGTATAGAAAATACCAAAAGATTTTAACCAATGTCTATATAATATGTACTTTCTTTGTTGTAAAGTAAAAAAAAATTAGCCTAGGATCGTTATGTACTGGTGTATTTTTTCTTCACTCCCTCGTCATTGGGGAACATGCGAATGTGTACTCAAATCATATACATACTATTTCCTATGTACGCTATACCTGTACAAAAACGCGAAGTATATTATATGGATACACGTCGGGCATTCTATGTACATTCCTATTTGTGATGTATGTTAAATTATTCCGTATGAAGTAATGACCACGAGCGATGAAGAAACCCCGGCGCAGGTATTGTTTCCACGTAGGTGTAATATCGCTGTGTATTGTCCAAGTAGTTACATTTTACATGTAATAGTATTACATACTAACTATTTTATAATAGGTACGCAATGTTGTAACTTTTAAGTACCTATATTGTATATACATAAGTATAGATACGAGTGTATAGATATTTTTATCATTTTATATACACACATTAACTGCAATATTGTATTAGTGAAGCCCAGAGGGTCGACGCCGCGCATCATATTTCTGTCTGTTGTGTTGCCAAACGTGACAATGGAATTCGATGTGTGTGATTATGTGTGAGTGCGTGTGTTCGTGTGTGCGTACATGTGTGGCGGGGGTCGCGTATTTGTGTGAGACGGACGTGCGAGGGGGTGAGTCGTGTGCTTTGTGGTGTGGTGGTGAGGAGGGGTTGGGCGTCAGCAACCCTTCGGCGGTCGGCGCGCGCGTTTAATCCCCGCGCGACTCGATCCGCATCTGCCCCGCCGCCATCTTGTTTCTACACCCCAATCGGACGCGGGCACGCACACACCGGTCGCGGACACACGACGACGGGGAAAAAAATTGGAAATAATAATAATAAAATTACACATCGTTTTTCACCCTCCTCCGTCGTATTTGTGCGTGTGTCCTTCCTGTATACGTTTTTCCTATTTTTTCTTTCCTCCTATTTCGACCCCGTGCCTCTTACGTGTTATAAATAAATACCCATGTATATATCATATAACGGAATTAACTATTATTATTAAAATAGGCATATCTCTTGAGTAAATACTCACACGTACCTTCTTACACGTTTCATCCGGGGATTTAAATACACCAATTTATAACTATACATTATATTTATAAGTTTGTGTGGCGTATAAAACGCTCTGTTTTATCCTCGATTAGAAATCCTATACACGTACAGTTGGCGTCTGCAACAGTAAGATTGCTGCAGCTCGCCAGTTTACGAGTAAATTCCATTCGGGTTTTTAAAAATATGCTTGTTGTAATACATTATAATCTTTGATTGATAACTATGTAAGTGGTATACTATACGATATCCGTGTGTAACAATATCGTATTAACTTTGTGTTGCCCGGTGTGTATGACTGTGTAGTGGTGTTTTTCCCCAGCGATTCGCATATTTTTTTTAAACAAAACGCCATTTTCTGTTCCTAGGTTGTACACCTTTATATTATGTAAATATGTAATGTATAGATTTGGTGAATTTTAATGACTTAATTTTTGTATAAATGTATTCGTTTATACTTTATTTAGTATTCTGAACGGTATGCACCCCCCTATAGAAACATAGTAATTATGTTGCCTATCAATAATAATATTCGAATATCGTATATGTTGTTGATTAAATTTCAGACTTTAGTACTTCACTTATAATATCTTGGTATTCTTTTTAACATGCTAATAGGCTAAAAATCTGACGATTAAACGTTTCGTTTATGCAATCCATTGTTAGGCACAACTTACGGTGTTATACACCTATATACTAGTAAATAGTTTATTAGTGTAGTGTAAATATATTTTTCAAATACAGTGGCATTTTTTGTTTGTATTAATTGTGTGTTTTAATCCTAATAGGAATATTTAATTCGCATACCTAATGCAATTAAATATTTTTTTTAAATTGTTTATATCATTGAACTCATTTGATATTATTGCAACATTATTTTTATAACCATATTATCGCACATAATAATGTATAATACGAATTATGTATTATATGAATTATCTCTTACTGATTGCTCAATATTAATTATCCTGCCATTAAAATAGTAGTACGCGTGTTATTTTAAAACTTAAAGTAAAACAATTATTATTGTCTTACCGTATATTCAGTCTGTATTTATCATATTATTTATAATATATAAATGAAACACAATATGTTAAAATAATTACATAGTATTAAAAGTATTTATACATAATTGATTGCTAAATTAATAAAGGAGGTATAGGTGTATATAGGTATATAAATGATGTATTTAGGAAAGACTCTATTTTTCTAAATTAACTCTTCTTTAACTTTAATCAAAAACCTATAACAATATCCGGATACGAGAATTTAGTTCATCCATCTGGAATCTCAGTAAATTTGGACGACTGTAGAAAAAAAACTCGAAATAACATAAAGGAATTTTACCAATATTATGCTACCGATAAAAAAGTGTAATGGCTTTTAAAATTACTTGAGTTCCAAGCGATTACCTCAAAAAATCAGGGTATATAAGTTTAATGATGTGAACTTTGTTTATAAATATATAAATCCTACCCAATGGGACATCAATTATTGCTCCAAATTATCTAGCATCTTTCAAATTTGGTTTTTTTTGACTTTCTATACATCCAATTAAGTATAGATTTAATTCTGTTTTTTATCTCGCCGAGCTTTAAGTTCGGATGTATACAGTTCCTATATCAGTCATGCATAAGTATATGCATGTAAAAATAGAAAGTAAAGGTCCAAGGATTTCAATCATCAAATCGTGTTTGTTACATTTATTCTATCGTATCATAGCATTGTTTAAGTAATATTATTATAAGCTATAACTAATCAGCTAGGATAACGAAAAGTATCGGTTATCAAATTAATTAGGTACTTGCTTTTATCTATGTTTCACTGAATAGTTGACTAAATATAGTATATAGGTACGTATGGTTTAATATTCGTAATTCGGATACATCTATTTTAAGTAAAAAAACAAAGACGATTCAAATCATACATACTACCCATTCTTATAAAATGTAATATCAGACTAAATGAAATTCAATGAAATAATCAATTAATTAAATTTAAACTGTTCCGTGGTAATATGATAGGTAAGGATACCATACAATGTTAACTCGTATCTTGTACTTCCTCTGAGAAATTAAGTTTAAGCAGTCATGGATTCAAAAGAATTAAGTTTAATAAATGTGAAAAATCCACGATATTCTTTATAATAAATTATGTTTGCATCTTATTAACTAATTACTATTCAAATAGGATAAGTAGTACTAGTAGGTACGTCTTTTAGTTATACCTACGGTTAGTACTGCAACATAGGTTAGAATGGTTAGATAATATATGCATTATCTTAATTAAGCACATTAATTATGTACAAATGTTCAATAATTAGCAATATTTTGGACGAGAATCCATTTAATCAAAGAGTATTTTAAGTAATGGAATAATAAATTACCAAAACGATATCGTCTCAAATTCCACGTTTAACGATATAACCATATAATGTCAAGCTGTCATGGTAAATTATTACAATTTACATATAAAAATTATAAATATATTATAAATATATTTAACAATTGTTGGAGTAATTTAATTATCATTTATTCAATTGATTTTCAAAGTAAATAATTTTTCAATGAATAATATTGTTTCTATAGAATAATTATTGCAAAATATAATAATATAAATAAAATCAAGTAGGTGCAATTTTTATTTTAATATGATATTTAAATATTTAAAATAGCCACGTTGTCTACATATTTTGTGAATATCTATGTATTCATATAACTACATATTATACTTGTTAAGCGTTGACAGTTTTTAAAAATTATAAATAAATGGTAATACGAATGCTGTGTGCATTCTTAAATTATGTTTTTAGTAAATTGGCCAAGACCCACCTAATATTTTTGCTTGTACTTATTTAAAGAAAAAAACTATTAATATCATATTTTACACTCGGACGGTAATCCAAACTACTATGTTATAACGACCTTTATTTTAACAAGGTAAAATAAATTATTGGATAAATTATTGC
This sequence comes from Myzus persicae, assembly GCF_001856785.1. NCBI lineage: Eukaryota > Metazoa > Arthropoda > Insecta > Hemiptera > Aphididae > Myzus > Myzus persicae. The sequence goes on along the minus strand of NW_019100803.1, from coordinate 498,055 downwards.
ACATTATATATTGCCTCATGTAGGCATAAATAAGGTGGGTTGGGAGGAACTGAGACCTCCCAAAACTTTAGAAAGTTCTCCCATTTCAAGTCTTTATCAAGTACCTTTACTAAGTAAATACAATTTTTTTTATAATTTTAAAGTTAAACAACATTAATACTTATAGTTAAGAATAAAAAAAGAATTATTTAAAATTCTGTTTTGATTGTACAATATTTGATATACACACAGGCAGACGATAAGAATTGTTGTTTTTTTTGTAGAGAACATTTTAAGAGAATAATATATGACCCAACCGTGTGTGTTTGTCAACTGCTTCGTTTTTTTAATAGGTATAAAATAGATATTGAATGTAAATAATGTAATTTATTTATGTAAATAATAATTTGTTGTGTATTTGTAATTTGTATGTTGTGAACTATAGTTAGTGGGTGTATCCTTACGACCGTACGCCCCGCGTTTTTTGTAGGTACCTAATCTATATTATGAGAGACTTAAGTCCCCCTAAACATTTCGGGATATTTGCGTCTATGAGCCATGCATGGTATATACAGAGTGATTCACCAAGCATGCTCACCTCCATTTTTCTTTTAATAATGAATTTATTCAAGTTCTGATTTTTGTAGTTTTTTAATATATTTTAAGACTTTGTAGGTACAACTTAATGATAGTGACAGTGTTCTGGGTGATACAAACTTCTATTTTTCAAATCAACCCCTTTTATTGTGAGTATTTTTTTTTGAAAATTTTGATGTAACTAATTCAAAATTCAATTATTGATATGTTTATAATAATGATATAGGTAGTCCTTAAAAATGGTATTACAAACGTATAAAATACATGTGATATTGGATCTAGTTTTATTATACTTTAAACATTTTTACACATTTTAATTGTTAGATTAATGCTAGTTACTACAATTTTCAAATTTCGATAATCTTTATATCTGCTTATTTATGTCTGCATTATTGAAGAAAAAAGGAGTGAGCATGCTTGGTGAATCACTCTGTATATATATTACGTATTTGACAAACCAGCATATGTATTATCAAGTTTCATGTTCTGCAATTATATCAGGCAGAATGTTTTTTACCTATAATTTATAGTGAAAAGTGAAAACGTTAACTTATATCGACAGAAATGTAATATTTACATAATATACAAACTACCTACAATATGCTATAATATTATATTCACGTCAAGTATTAATACATTTCTCGAAAACGATTTTATACATAGGTATTTCCTATAAATTCAATTACGGCACCTTTACCATTAATTACTTTATATTATTTTGTTAAACGCTTGTGTGTATGTATTATAATATAATATGTAGGTAAATGTGAATTCTGGTTGAGAAATAACTTGCCTCATTCACATCAGTCTATAGACTTTATAAAGTGTTAAAATAACAGATAATTGTCAGAGTAACTTTATGGTTGTAATTTGTAAACTGAAAATAAAATATGTTGCATATTTTTCCTCACAGACTTCGTCAATATAGGTGGTGAAGTACATAGGTATCCATTACCTATCATAACCCATATGATGGTGACTTCTTTTCCATCTTTCCCACAAGTATTATCTTCGTCATTATTGCATACACAGAGAGACAATGACTACGTAATTTATTACATATTATTTATTAGTTATTGCAATTCAGTGCTGTTTATTAGTTTAGTGATGAACAATTGTCATGTATTTTGGGAACCATTGAATTTCTAACAGTCATCTTCACATCGGACGTCGCCGCGCCGCCGCGTACGTATATACTGTATACACCAACATGAACCCCGATGATCGTTCTTTGAAACTATATATTATTGTGTTATGTATAATATATATACTACATATACTATATAAGAATATATATATATATATATATATACATTATATGCACGTGAATACAAGCCGGGAGAAGGGACGCTCTCACACACGCGCATAGAATATAATAATAGTAATACATCCCTCTCGTCATTGTCCCTCTTAAACTCCGTGTCTGTGAAATCTTGCCCTCTTTCAGTCGAATTTTTATTGTATTTACTTCGTATTTATTTATAAAAGCACCGTTTAGAGGCATGTGTGCACGTATATTATCTAAAAAAAAAATGAAATGAAATGATATAATTTCACAAGTAATTTTTTCATTTCATTCTTTTGACGTACGAGCCACTTATTCCTTTTACACGTTCTTTATTCTGTTATAATAAGCGTACATCACGACAATTACGTTAAATTGGGCGGGGGGGNGGGGGGGGGAGGAGGAGGAAAAGCATTTGTATAAGAAACATATTTACTCTTTATATTATTAATTATTATAATTGTGTATATATAGTATATTATCATAAATACTCCCTTTTACGTATTTTAGTATTTATATTATATAAATTGCAGTGTGGGTATGTATGGTTATAAGATTTCAAAGGTTAACGTTTTGATTGAAAAAAATCCAGTTATTTTCTTCCGTTGAATAAATCACGAACTTTTCATTGCCATTTATGGTTTCCTACCTACCCATATTGAGTTAATACGCCATAGGACATAGGTACGTTTTATTATTATTTGGTACACTGCAACTCGTATATAATTTTGTATAGGAAGCACGGTTGTCAATAGATTTTAGGTGCACGGCCACCCTTATATTTGATCGTTTCCTTTTCTTTATTTCTGCAAGCGGTTCTCAGAATCGAAATCCAGTTCAATGGAGATATTTGTATGTAGTATGTTCATATTGTATTGAAAATATACCTGAAAGAAAACATACCAAACCTCACGTATTGGTTAATTCGATCGAATCATTGATTCTCATAATTTTATGTTATTTGAATTTGGGATTTTGAGTAGAGCAATAAATGCGTTAATTTTACAACAACGTGTTTTTTTATTTTTGTATCTGTCATCACCTTTTGGGATAGTATCAATTCTTCGATTTTCTACTTCAGCATGTTTTCTGGTAGGAAAGTGAATCTAGTTTGGTACCTTTGGGGGTAACAGTAAAAAATCAAGAGGTTTTTCTGAAAAGTCAATTTTTAACGAAATCGATTTTGATTTTTGGTGTAACTCTAAAATAATAATTTTATGCAGTTTTCACCGAATGTTTATAAAAGCATTTTCTACAATACATTTTTTCCGAACCTTGTTTTAAATTTTCAATCCTTAGCTATACAAATTAAAAACTGAACATTTAATAATGTCTTAACTTAAAATAGTCAGAAACATTTCGTGATTTTGATGAATTTTTCCATAAATAATGGTTAAATGCTTATTAAATGATTGTAAAAAAAATCGTTTCTATGTATATCTTTAATAATTTTGAACTGCTATTATAACTACTGAAAAACCTCATCGTATTCTATATTCAAGCTTTTTGACTCAGCAAAAAAATTTTTATCGATATTTATAGAAAAAAAACCAAATAACACACATTGTTAAATCAATATATATTGATATATACATCAATATACATTCATCGTTTAGCTCGGAGTCCAAAATTAATTATTGTAATTGATTATTATATCGAGTTACCTTTGAATTAATATAGTATATAATATTTTATATTAATTATGATATCATATTATTGATATCGCAATGCTATTTTCAATTGTAATCAAAAATTAATGTGAACGTGTTAGTAAAAAATGTTTTGCATAAGATTTAATTATGAAGATATTCAATATAATATACCATTCAGTAATAAGTAAAAATATGCCTGTATGCATATATGTATATATAAATAAATGAATATATTTGTATTGCTACTAAATATCGCTACGTTTACGAATAACGCTTAATATAGGTACTGAATAAGTTAAATATGTTATTAAAATGAAACCAAAAAGTATTATTTGTTTTTCAAACTACTAATTATATTATTTGCTTTGAATTAAATGAGTTACATATTGTCCATTTATTTATAGAGAATAATAAAAAAGCATAGGTCGCGAAATTCTTTACTTGCGGCTATAATAATATCACTGTAATCTACCATCTTCATTATTCATATATTATATTGTCTAATTAGCAGCTTTATTTAGGTATATGCTGAGATATAGGTATCTATATAGTATATATTTATGTATGCACATTATATCATATATCCATACCGTAGTATGTAAGTATGTGTCTACGGCGGGTATGCTTTTAATCTTTTACTCTTTGTAGTTTTTTCCTGCATGTAAGATGATATTTTACATTTTTTCTGTTAGTGTTCCTAGTGCCAATATTCTCGAAAAATAAATCAAATAAGTTAAGCCAGATGCAAGTGACTTTCAAAAGTTATTTTCTTCTTCGTTATATTTGTTGCACACGGGGCTGGTAATGTTTTATTGACTTGTTGCACGCTTGAAACAAATGAAAATGGAAAAAGAATGCTCTTTTTATCAGAAGTTGTTCTGCTACAAGTTGCATTGACCATCTTGTACATATAATATATGCGTGAAGTGCGATATCGAGGTTATGGTTGGTGCTTATTTACCATACATTTTCGGACCTACAGTTTGGTATTAGGTATATTATATTACGTGTATAATGTATATAATATATACTTCATGATGTATTGTCAACACCTTAAGTATTTTCCTCCTTTTTTCAATCAAATATTGCGTTTGCAATCTTGCAGAAACTCGTGTAAGTTTGATACTAACTTAAATTAGTTTCAACATGTATACTTATCTGTGGTATTTATAGGTTTATTGTGGATACTACCTGTATTAAAATTGTTTTCTATCAATCGTTTTATGGGTGTATATGTGTATCACTTACAGTGTATAAAAATAATCGTGATTTATGTACCTAATCAAGAAAGATATATAATTCAATGTTAATTATGTGAAGTGGGGTGCATCGAACAACGCCTGATATTCATTCCATTATACTCGTCCGATTAGATATTAGCCTATCAAATGTGTGTGCGTGTGGTCTAAGTAGCTAGTATAATTACTATATAATATTATTAAATGTTTTAAAAAAATTGATGATTTGAACAATTTACACACACGTGATTATAACCGTCCGTCTTTATAACGACCGCTGTGATAGTTCCCGCGGAATTAAATAGCAAACCAACCATCTATACTACCTATATTATTATTATTTATTATAAAGGAACGACTCCGCGTCGATTCGTTTCAGCCGCTCCTGGTGCAGAGCCATGACTGCTAGGACCTACCACGCCAAAACCATCGGTTGGTATAACGAAAATTATAATTATTATAATATTCACTGTCGCGCACCTATAATAATATGATATACAGCCGCCGCGCTCATAATAAAATATTCGCCGTCTGTCTCAATTTTCACGCGCGATTTCCTTCGATATTTATGCGCGCGACCGCTAGATGTAAACCTATAGGGCATAAATTATGATATTTAAAACGTATACAGTAACCAGTATATCATACAAATGTAAGTTGCATAGTCCGTATCGTCGAGAAAAAAATAGCGCCGTAAATTTACATAATATAGCTCGTGAGCTATTTGCAATGCCTATACCTAGTCAAAATGTACTCACAACACGATTGTATTATATTATTTATATACATGTGGTATAGAAGTTTTCGACCTTTTTAGAATGCGTATGTTCCCACCGGTGGGGGACGCGGACTTGACAAAAATCGCGGAAGACCATTGGCAACGGGCTTCTGTTTCCGTTGTAACAGTCAATCGCGCTCACTTTTAAGTGTTACAGTCGCGCATAACATATTATAATAATCGTCCAACCATCGTTTATTATCATACTATTATTAAAGGCTCGACCGTGTTGTGTGTGTTACTGTTTGATGTGGTGCAGCGGACGCTCAAACAGTTTGGTGGTTGAGTAAACCATTTTGCTCCAAGTCTGCTATATCAAATGATGATGATCCACGGCAATGTGTACCTAATTTATTCTTATACATTATGTTTAAGCGGTGATGTTCGCACGTGATTGCTTACAATAATATGGTATCCTGCAGCTGTGTATAGTATACCTATATCGCGGGTTGTTGTCACTTTTTTCTTGCAAAATAAACCGCATTCGCGCTTACACCGTGCTGCGAGATCGCCATTTTATTTTATACTCTGTAGCGCGAAAAACCGTCGGCCCCTGGTTTACCCCTTTCGGGCCGCGCGCGCCGCCATTTATACGACGTATATATGTAATATATTATATGTGCATAAATTCGCGGTAAATCTTTTCAATAATATTTTATTATATATTATATATTATTTTTATTTATTATTATATTATAACACCGTCCTCGTTTGTATTATAATATGTCCGTGTGTGCGTGTGCAGTCAGTGCAGCCATTGTGTCCCGGCGCGAATGCTTTTTTTATATTTTTGCCGCATTGTTCGCGGGCGCCGTCCCCGTCCCCATCATTCGGGTACGTGCGTGGGCGGCGGTGGCGTACACATACGTACGAGCCGACCGGTCGTGCTCGAGCCGGACGGGACGTGGCGGGGGCGGCCGAGAACGTGCCGGCCGTGTATACTCGAGGGGACCGCGGGCGTGCGGAAGTCTCTGGCCATTATATTGTACGACGATGTATAATATGACGTGTGCGCGGGGCTTTGTACAGGGGCGCAGGACAATCGCGGGGGTGGTAATAATATATAATGTAGCGCACTACGGACATGACCGAACTGGTGGTTGGATTTTGGGATCGGAAAAAAATATAAATGCCGAACCGGTACCGGACGCTCCGCTCGCATATTGTTTGGGGGGCACCCACTACCCTTTAAAAGGAAATATTTAGGCGCAAGCTCTTTTGCACGTGCATCGCAGCAGTGATCGTCGTGGGTACATAATAATATTATGGGTACGTGCGCGGACGGCATAGTGCGACGATATTATTATTATGTATCTTACCACGTGTGACGAAACGCACGAGCCTTTTCCTGGTGTTTATTTTTTCCGTTTCAAACGGCCGTTTCGTTCTCCAAGAAGACGACTGCGATATCTATCCAGTGTTTTGACGCGTGTAGTTTTTAACGGTTTTTTTTACACATTATCCTCCACGATTATTATGTACCTATACAACAATAATATTATATTATGTACCATACTGTGTGTTTGTGTGTGTGTGTATGTGTGTATGTGTGTATACATAATATACTGTATACCTGTGCACACTGTACGCACATAGACAGTTCGTTTACGTATATATTATATAATTCCCAAACGATCGCATCTTTTATATTCTCACGCGGGCCCGATCTGCAGATGTTTATGTATAATATAATATAATATTATTATATATAGGTACCTATAATGTATATTATCCTCATCTCGTTCGATGTTACATATTTCACTATTTGACTGCCGTTATTGTTATTATTTATTGAAATAATAAATATTATATTACACGTGTATGGATAGGTAGATAGGTTGTATAGGTATATATTATACCTGTACCTATATAATATTCACTGTAAAAGAAGAAAAACTGAAATTTTGACAATTTGATTAGGTATATATTAATATTACCGATCGACTTTTTCTACCAACGAAAATAATTATATTGCAATTAGGTATGCGTATTTCGCGTGCGTGAGGTATGTTTGTGTACAAATATATTCGGCTTAATGTCAATAGCGTAAACGAAACATTAAAATATTTACGACGTGCTTAAATAAGTATACTAGTTATAGGTACCTATATTAATGTTCGATAAATTAGTCAACGATCTGTATTCCTTCATTTAGTTGATAACCGTGAATCACGATTTCTTAACAAAAACAATTTGATTCCCAAGTACCCAACCGCTATAATATATTATACCTAAATAATGTTTATTCTCGCTCGGTTCATGGTTGTTTTTGGAGTGTACTTTGTTTTGAAACTCATGTTTAATAGGTATACATACTGAATTTTTTAATGCTATTTTCGTTGCACTCGTAGGGTTGGCACTCCTTGGAATTCCATAGAAAAAATATTTAGTTGATACAATTTATCACATTAAAGTATTAAACTTTAAAAAACCTAAAATAATTTAAATAATGATAATAATAATAATAATTTAATTTAAGTCTAAAATAATTTAATATTGATTGGAAACGTCAGTAATCTGGGTGTATATTATATACTATATTCTCTCATGTATACTTCTTTTACGTATTATAGTTTATGCTTGTTTATGTTTATTATATATTATATATTTTTTAGTTATTTCTTATACTAAGTGTGTGCCAAAAACCACTATTATATTATGTAAATTACAAATAAATACCTACTCCTGAATTTGAAAGTTGGGTGACTCTATCATATCCTAATTAGGGCTTAAAAAATATATTTTTTTATAATTCTGAAATTATAAATGTCACGGTCTAATTACTAGTTTCAATAAATAATTTTAAATTATTTACCTTCTGACACTGGCTTTTTTTATTATTTGAAATGAATAATGTGTATACTTTTGTATTTCAAACAAATTTAAGGATAAAAAATTGTGAAATTTTATAATAATATTGGTTACAATTGGCAGCAATCAATCGAATTTGGAGATTTGCTTAACCGTGTTTTTCACCGCATTTACCTGCATATCTGTATAAAAAGAAAATATCGTATACTAGATTTTAAATTGTCATCGTAATGAGCCAATTAAATAGTATTTTTTGTACGTGTTATTGCAAGTTGCAATGAGAGAATGCGATTAAGTATTTCAATAAATAACAGTGATTAAAAACGATGGTATAATAATTGTTAATTACTAACGATTGAAATACCATGATTACGGTTTTTAAAATAGTTATACAAACAGTGTGATAAATATGTTTTTATCTAATCTTTGTAATTTTACAGTTGTTTAATTAAAAATAAATCACAATAATCGGAAACAAATGCAATTATACTCGATATACCTGATGATTTACAGATTATATTCACCCATTTTATTTTTTATTGATAATATTCTGTTTTTTAGAATTAATTTCTAAATATACTGAAAGTCCATATTTTCAAATAATTAGATTGCTAATATACCAGAGTATCCTGTGACAATATAAACTTATTTCTTTTTTTTTCAAATGGGAACATCCTTTTCTATTGTAAGATGTTAAATTGATGATATTTTTTCAAATGTTGTCGGATTTAAATTCAAACAAGACGCATCTGCTTTAGTTAACTTTGTGTACTAAAGATAATAGTACTTATAATAATGGTTTTACAAAAATTATAAAATGTTTATTCATTACTTTAGTTTGGAAATCATCATAATCTATGCATATATTTTCTAAAACTTTTTTTCAATTTATATACATCGACCTTAAAAAAAATCATATTTTTAACAATATCAACAATCGAAAAAGGGTGTATATTATTTGTTAATGAGAATGTTGTGTAATTACAACAGGATACTAAGTGGAAATCTATTTTAAAATATAGCATAATTTACCTACTTAAAAATTAAAAGCATAAGTATTTTAATACATTTATTATTAATTGAAAAATAGGAGTAAGCACTCTGTGCATCACTTTAAATCATCCTGTTTATAATATAATATACACTTTTGTATTAAATTTGCAAACATGAAATCAAAGTATATAGGTACAATATATTATTGGGTATCATATATGTAGGTAATGAATCTATATTTAGTGGTACTTTATGATGTAGACTGTCTTATCGTTTTGAGTGTGTTTATGAAGTATACTGTATTTACTGTGTATGTCTATATCTTCCATAATAGATGGTGTCTTATAATATTATGTAATATACTGATTTTAATAAAAAATTAGTTTGAGATTCGCCATTTTCTATAAATGCGGTGCGCATACAATGTACACGCGGTGGAAATGTGCAGTATGCTTGTATAAAAAAGAATAAAAAACATCAATTATTATACGCACTCAAAATGGCGAATGGAACGGATTTCATTACCGGCCGTATTATATTATATGGCATTTTTTTCGCGTCTGTATCACACACACACACACATAATATATATAGATTTTATTTTCCCCGTGCATATCCGTCGGATGGGTTGTACGATGACGAGTACTTTGCATATGATATATATATATATATATATAACTTGAGTATATTCCACGAGGGTTGATTCGAGCAGGGTGCACGCAACGGCGCGCGCGCGTATTATAAACGATTCAAAACTTAATGGGAATAAATTTATTTTAATTTCAATTAGGTTTTTTTTTTAAAACAGAAATCGATGGTAGTTTCATTTATATTCATGTTGGTTTTACTTATATTATTTATATCATTATATTATTAATTCATTACAACTTTGAACTTTCTGCGTGTTCATATAATTATATACCTACACATTATTTGTTATACAGTCATTATTTTTACGTGCATCACTAAACATTGACATGATTATTTAGATTGTTTGTTAAAATAATCTATATGTCTGTAAGACACTTTATATTTTGTCACAAATTCGAATATTTTCACTCCCTCTCTTGATCTGTATGTACTATGCACCCATACTCGCTGACTTATAGATTTTTAACGTGTATCTAGTTCATAATTTCTGTTAAATCATATGTAATAAAATAAATACAAAATTGCTGATAATATTTAAAAAGTTAATATGAGCTAATATTGACGTCTTATTCTCAAAAACAACTTTTCAACAAAAAATATTTTGATCAAACCAGATAAAACAGATTTTGTTTTCGTCGAATAAAATAATACAATATAGATACCAATAGGGCCAATGTTATTACCTATTAACCCTTGTTTTTAAAGTTTGCGTATATAATAAAGTATATTTTGTACTATACAAGACTGCTGAAAATGTTAAGGGTATAATATATTTACAACCTAAGTATACGGTTATACACTACACGATATACATATTATAAATATACAATTATAATATCCGATATTAAAGTAGGTATCCAATTTGTGCGAAAACTGAATCTGTGCTTATCTGTATCAAATTCAATCGCACAAATGGTTGACGATTGTTGTAAGAACTATAAATGTATAAAATAGTTGATTCGACTTAATTATTTCTATACATTTAAATATAAATGATTCTTTATACTTAATTTTAATAATTAAAAATAATTTATCAAACTTAAATTGTATTATAAATTCAATAAAAATATGTATCTAGTATGGCCATAATTAGTAAAACTGCAACTGAATAATATCTTGTTATTACATATTTAATTATTAGAAGTTAAAGTTAAAAATTAAAATAACTTTTAAAACAGTTTTCTCTTATAAGTTGATTCATATTTTTCCCTAACTTCGCATGTGACTTATGTGAATTTTTAACGAATCAAGTGTTTTTCTAGTTCAAATTTTCCATGAAAAATTATAAATATATGATACCAGCTGGTGGTGGCGTCTACACTAAACTTATAACCCTGTGTGTAATATGTAACGTGTGTCGATGTTTTAAGAATAAAGTGATACGTTTTAAGTGGCTATTCTCGTTTCTATAATATAATGTACATGTTTATTTGACGTTTGTACACTACCCAAGAAGAGAACATATTATTTGTATATAACGAACATGTATATGTATGATACGCATACATATATACACTACACATGACGAATATTCATTAAAATACTTGACTCGTGTGTCATCCCATCTTTACTACAAAATAATATGTACATGTGTGTGTGTGTGTGTAGTGTGTACGCGCACGCGTGTAGCACACCGTCACCTACAAAAATGTATATAACATATTTGTAGTATATACGATACAACATTACGATTTTTTTCAATGGGTTGAATGCTGCCAAAATGATAAGTTATTCGAATCTTATAGTTGGTAATTTCCGTGTTCCCAAAAATGTCTACTATACGCTCTAAATATATTAGGTAACTTTTCTATGTTGCTTGTGATTGTGTTGAGTCAAATTAATTCGTCTATTTTACGAATATTTTCTACATACATATATATAGTTATAGACGTAGTTAGTACAATATATTATATATACATTACCATACCTATTGTGTATACAAATAAAATGTTCTCAGAAGTATTTTTTCGTACAATGTATTTATTTTAATTCTTAAGTTTGGCAATTAACTAACATAATAATTCAATACCATGAATTTTGTAAGAAATTGGTATTATTTTTGTATTTTGTATACCTACTAGTAAACATGTACAATTTCAACCGGAAACAGATGGCATTCCTGTTCAATTTAAAACATTTAGGCATGGAACATCGATCTTAAAATATTTGTTTTCCTCTCAATAATATACACATTCGTAATGTACAATATGTATTATATATTATCGACATTTTTGGTATAAGCAATGTTTATTAATTACCTAATCGAGTAATGCGTAATAACACACTACCGCCATCGTTTTGAATGGATTTTTTCATACTTTTTCGAATGAGGTCATTGTCCATGTGCTATGAATTTGGACTCAACACGACCTATTTATCGTGATTTCCAACGATTTAACGAGAATTTATCTACATATTATCCACTTCCTCTGGTGTGTGTAAAAACAACAACAACAACAACATACACATATTATTATAATTGATTATAATAGTTCCTATAGCATGCTATAGTAGTGTGTATACAAAATACATGGTAGAAAATATAAAAATGCAAGGTTTGATGGGATGCCTGATTTTCAATATTGCTGTTGATGTAATCCGGGTGCAAGGTCTTTTGCCTCGTTCTGCTGCAGCCTGCAGGTAGTTTGAAAATCCTGACCTGCAAAATGTACGAAATATTTATTACTCTCCGCACACAAACACCACCATCACCATCCCCACCAGGTCACTATATATTATATGTATAATGTATATCAAACGTTGTCGTTACTCGTTTGCCCTTGTCCTGTACACTAGTATACAATATAGGTAGGTTATTTCGTATTTTCGTACACTTGTAGTAGGTTTTTATATGATACGTATTCATTGTGTCCGTGGAGAATATCGAATTCTATAGACCCATAAAATAATGTATAATATAATAATATTATATATTAAATCGTCTTGATTTGTGTGCCTTCTGACTTGATTAATGGAGTTTTTATTTATTATTATTTTGTTTGGAGGGAGAGGGACCCTAGGTAAATCCAGCTTTGGGACTATTCTTTACAGCTTTGGGTTTACCGTTAAAAAATCGTATCATTCGCAGTTTCTAAATATAACCCGTCCCTGCATGCGGCCCGGCGCGGCGCCCTGCAGCTTCTATTGCTAACGCTCTCTTTGGATTTTATATTATGTTCGTTAAGGACGTGACTGGCGACGACGGCGAGATTCGCTTATATTCATCGATAAACATATACAATTATGGTATATTGGCCTATACGGGAATACATATATTATCCATTTATTATTTATTCGCGTATATTCGAGTGTTCGTTTATTTTATCGTCTTGGAATAGGAGCAGTGGACTCTCTGAGAGAAATGTTTAGAGGGAAAGCGTTGTCGCCGGCGTTTTGCGAGAAACCAGTGTCATAAAAAAATAAATAACAAATGCGCGCGTGGAAGGTCAAAGAAATGTCACGGCGGAGGAACACTATTTTATAGACGGTTGTATAACTCTAGTACTTATAACTGCAATGTTTTGCTCTGCAAATACAAAATACATACGAGTAGGTACTGCACGCGAAACCCGTTGCCTCGCCGTTACGTTCACCGATATCATATAATAAATTAATATCGTACTATATTATGTCTTATTGCGTTGTTCTTATATCCGACACTCGAATAAAAACAATAACTAATCCTACAGGATTTTCGAATTTTGAAGAACCCCCATTTCCCCTCAAAAAAAAGCAAAAACACTTATTGTGGAAACAATGTACACTTCATGATGCTATTAAATATATAAATATTATATAATAATATGTATGCTCGTCTTACAAGCGTATTATTACTATGTAGGTAACACAAGTGCATATTATTACGAGAATAATATGCTATAATTATAGGTATATTACATATTATTGTATATGTGCCGATCGAACCCCCGCGCCGCTTGCAATCAGGCCACGGTTTGTGTGACGTGCCCGAAATGGTCCGATGTTATCCCGTTCAAAGTATACGCCGATAATGAATGGCGTGAGTTTCATAGTAAAAAATAAATGAAATAGAGAAAAAAAATACAGAGGAAGAAGGAAGAGAGGAAGGAAAAAAACACGTTTACGTTCGGGACATCATACGACGTCGACGGCGGTGGTGGCAGCGGCCGACTACACACCGCCGTAGTTGGCCACACTGCGTTTTATATATATATATTATGTAGTACTTCGGACGAGTTTTAAGTATTTTTTTCTCTCCCTCTCTGTCTACCGCGGCCCGTCCGTCCGTAACGTTGTTTTTGCGCCGTGCGCTCCGACCAAAATCCATCACATCATACAATTAAAAGTACATTTATTTATTATATTTTAATAGAAATATTAATTATTCAACTAAACAATATTTTTGACATTTATTCTGTACCGTCAGCTATTGTTTTCGTTTTGGTTTCCGTTCGCGACTCGATAATATTATAGTAACGTAACTTGACAATAACAACAATAATAGTAGTGTAGTAATAATTTAATATTATAATATAATATAATATCCGAACAGCGGACGCATACATATTATATATTTTTTTCTAATAGTTTATTTTGAAAATAAGTTTTTTCGGCGTTAATTTAAGTGAAATTGTGCGCGTTTTGTGATAATCGGTGTTTCTAGCGCTCAGTAAAACTCCGTCGTCGTAGCCGGAATAAAAACGTATATTTTCTCCAAGTAGTATTTTAAAAACGAAGCTGATAAATTATTTTTATTTCGCGCTGTCATAATCGACGTCGTCGTCGATTTGTGTATGTAAAGTTTTACTACCTTGGTGTATAAATATTGCACGGCCAACAGTACGTAGTTTTTTTTTTAATCTTTATTATTAATATTTTGTTTGCTAGCTGGCGTCGACGGCGTAAACGCTTTTGATCGATTTCGAAAACGTTTACTCCGCCACCGCCCCTGCCACATATTAGATGTGTTCATACACTAACGCGACCATCCGGTATTAGATTACTAGAATAATATGATGTACCGTCATCGCACGTAAACTTTTTTTTTAAACAAATTATTTTGTAGTATAGAAGGAAAATGGCAAAACAAAAATATATCTTATAGGTCGCTGTCGTCCGTTTTTCTCCCGTTCAATATAATATTATTGTATTATACCCTCGGTGGCGGTTTTCCATCGCGTTACGCACGCGACAAGTCACATTTCCCACACGTGGCTTACGACGTTCACCGCCGCCGAGACATTCCGATCGTCTCCACCCCCTCGCGAACGGCGCGCTTCGCTCGCAGGTGAAGTCGGGGGAAGAAAAAAAACGCTTCCCCTGACCCGTCGTACCTGCCGCGTGTACGCGATACTATACCATTATTGTTGTTATAGCTGTCGTGTGAGTTAAAAATATTATTCACTTTTACGCGCTAGTTTCAAACGTCTCGTGCATATTGGATGACACTGTGGCGTAAATATAATAATACTATGCGATTTGTACACCTCTTGCCGTGCACTATAATATGCTCGATGCACACACGCAAACACACACACACACACACACACACACACACACACACACACACACACACTCTAACCGGCTACAACAGAGGAGAGCCGTCGCCGCACATTCCTCGTGTGTGCGTGCGTGTAGAGGACGCGTCGCGTCGGAGGAGAAGGGCAAACGCGCGACGACGACGACGACGACGACCGGCTGCGTGTGCGGCGTGCCGAGTTTATCGTACGCGTGTAATGTGTCGGCGGCAGGGCGAGGCGCGCGGGCGGTCGGGCGTTTATATTAGTCGTCGACGCTGCCGTCGCCGCGTTCGAACGGGGATCGATATACGCGGAGTATGTTAGCGGTAAAATCCTCCGCCGCCGATACCGGTGCCTTCCTAACCAACAAGTACCGTCGGTGGGCCCGAAAGAGTCGTAAAAATCGACCATCGATCTCCGAGAGCGATGCCATGTATACGTAGAATAATATAATAGGTTGTTTTGCAGTGTCTTAAACTATGGACGGTTGCAGCGGCACTCGTCTCTATTGTACCACCGGCCCGAACTTATACACTCGCGTTTATGATAACAATATATCTCTCGTTACGACTCGGGTCTTCGATGTCGCAAACGTACTCTTCTGAGAGGAGGAGGCGACGACGATTGCCGCTGCGACACGTGCACATAAATGCACTATAATATTTTAAATTTTAATATTATTATGGTATACAGTACTGTGGGTTGTGTGTGATAAATGATGTTAAACCGTAGTAGCGTTAGTAGAACGTGTAATCAAATATTATAATAATTTATTGTTGGCTGCGTTGTGTGTAACATTGTATATGTATTTAGTTCGAACCCGGTGCACTGCGTAGTTATGACCCCGAACGACATGGACCAGAGTCAACAGCAGGCCAACCAGGGTAACACTCAAGATTACAACGGTTATGCGTTCGGCCAACCGAGCTCTCAATTCCAACCGAGACAACCGGCCGTCCAAAGGTAAACTATTATATTATAAACATCTGAACCTTTGCTAGGTACTGTAATTTTGATCACCTTTTTCGTATATTATGCAACTTCGCGCGAGCTTTGGGCGGCAAATCGCTGTATATTACTAATGATGTTCTATGGAAGCAGTCTCGCGTTCTCGAATAGACGAGTATATACGGTTTTATGTTTTTAAATAATTTTTGTCGCCGCCTCGGCGGGGATCATTTCGCGGTTATCACGCGTAACGCTATCGCGGCGAGACCAATGGCGGCCGTGGTGGTAGCGGCAACAATAGTAGTCGACGAGGGGGACTGCCGCTGCGTGTGCGTGGCTCGTGATGGACAAATGAATGAGGCTTTTACTCGCAACTATAGGGTTCTCATCACCCCGCGAACATGGCGGCGGCACGTCGGTTTTTTCCTCCTCGGAAATAATCGTATATGAAATTGGGGTGCAGACAAAACACAGGGAGTGAGATCTAGCGAGCCCCGGATAATTTAATGCGCCGTGACTTAATTTCATTTCTCCTGCAATTAACGCCGTCCTGACAGGTGTGGAGTACTTAAAATTCTACTCGTCCACCAACTCCCTTCTGGGTCGCTACATCCTACAAACCGGCAGAGATGAAAAAAAATTGCGTGTTAGCAAATTTTCGTCACGTGGATATACTGAATCGCGCGATTCCCGTCAACCTGTTTCCCCGTGGGTACTGGACTGACCGTACTCGCACGCGGTATACGCGTTTCGGCGGTGGTCAATGACCGGAAGTCGTTTTCGAAATGCGACTGTAATTGACGCGCTCGCAACGGGTATATATAATGTATAACACTCGGGTAATATATGAAACGCTGTGGAATGCTGCAGCTGTACTTTCTTAGTTTTTTTATGCATACATTATATATTATTCGTTCGCGTGTGTACGCGATATATGATGCACACGACTGTAGTAGTGTGGGCAGTAAAAAAATATAAAATTATATAGTCTTCCTCCCGATCGTTCTTTTTAATGGCCCTTTTTTACGTATATTTTAAGTTGTGCGTGAAAACTAAATGTACATTATGATATACCTCACTTAACCCCGCGTTGGATACCGTGCGTGCTCTAAACGCATCGAGTCGCTGTCGCACCAAGCACTTTCGAATCCCTGTCGTTTTTAGTACTTGTTTCCAGGTTGGTGGTGACCTGTTTGTTTTGTGATGACTTTTCAAGGAATTCCATATATCATACCATGTTTTTACGCGATTATGCGGGGTGTATTTTTATTCTTGGCAGGTCTTCTTTGAAATCGTTTTTTTTTTAATGTTTGATTTTTTTGGCTGTTGATTTCTCAATAAATATTATCTGTGTATTGTTGTTGGCGTTCGTCCTTGTATCGCATGTCAAACAATACACGATTTTAAAAAACGGCTCCTGTCTCGATGCCTGCTGAGTTTTTCGTTTTTTCTTTCCGTCGTATTTTGGTTTTTTACTTCTTAGCGTGGCACGAATATAACTGTTTTTGATTTATGAAGTAGAATCATATTTTGTTCAAGCCTGATATAATGTGATAAATGTTTATTAACAATTTACAAATATTCTTGATTTTCATCTAGGTGTCTATGGTAAAAATATTGTCACGAAACTTGGTCACTTTGCTAAGTATGTAGGTATATAAAAAAATGTTGTTATTGATACTTTGAAAATTCATTACTAAAAGATTACTGGATGGAATATTAAAAATGCATTAGGTTTTAGAAAACTCATAAAATGTCATGTCGTATAATATATATGTACTAATCTGTAGCACTATTAAATATTAATACAAAATACAATAGATTAATTTTTAACGATTATTAATTCTCAAAATTCAACCAACCGTGTAACCCCCTACCAAAACTCTAGTCACCATAGTTGCATAGATGCTTGAGATCAATACAAAAAAAATTTCTCAGAACTATTATCGTTAATTAATATTTACTATACTGATAATTTCTTATTTTTCGTTATTGTGTTAATGCTTTGTCTTGATATGTTTATTTTATTTATATTATTTTAGTGTTAAAGTACATTTCAAGATCTGAAAAAGTAATTAATCCAGTAAATAATAATAAACTTGCACTATTAACACAGCTATGGTGTTCACAGTTCAATATAATTTGTTCTAAAATGGTCATGAGTGCATGAAATAAATTTATGTTGCCATCGAGTAAAATATTTTTTAGTATAATTTATTGCTGTTTAATCCTTTTATACTAGGTCTAAGAAGAACATGTTTATGGTTGACAATTTTTAACTTAGATAGGTACACTAAAATTGTTGCATTTAGTAATTTTCTTCAACCAGCTGTTAATCATTTAAACGCTGTTGTAGTGCAGTATAATAGTAAAATAATTTCAACTTTATTTGTATATTATTTGATCCTACTAAATGTAGGCACTATAAATTTAATATAATAGGTATATAAATATGTATATTATTCTTCCAAATGAAAATGGTTTTCTGTATAATTTATTTTACTATTGAATGATAAACTAATATATCGTTGGAAATACAATAAATAATATATGTATTTCATATAGAGGAATCACGATGGTGTCTCGTAAATAACCCAACGAAACCTGCATTCTAAATATCATTATTATTGATTTTTTAATTACACCACAAACGCGCTGGTCGTTATATATTATCCTTAATTATAATATTAGTGAATTGTGTTGATATAAAACCTCATTATTCTAGGTACTCAGTATGTGACATAGTACATACATATAGGTACGCCTCGTCGCGTAATTTCCGATTGATAATCGTAGTGGTTTTAGACTACAAACGACAGAAGAATCCTGTCAGTATCTCCCACTCCACTCCGCCGTGGTCGCCAATCCTCTAGTTCGCATATCGCACTTAATAAACATATTGTATTGGGATTTGGAATGGATCGGTCATGTCGAAATGTGCGCAACGGCAATACCAAGTATAATGCGTGATAAAAATATGATTTCACAATTGCCTGAATAATAACATTAAAGTACAAATTCATCAGGGTGGCTGGTTTGATATAACAGCCTAGTCGTCGTCACGTACACGCACAGTGGTGATGTTTAGGGGGGAAGTGCGCCAAGGTATAAATACACAATATAATAATGTATTTTATATTTATGTATTATATACATCACGTTAATCGATAGCATTGCAATGGCGGTTGCATACCCCTTCGTCAACTTTTAACCACCTCTGTGCGATCTTGAGGAAGGGAGGGTATGTACATATAGATACCTATATATTTTTGCGAGCCGTGCATACATATTAATGTTGTGTGTATGTATATTAAAATATTCGTGAATCGTACGTAGGTACCCCGCTTTTGCTCGTTAAAACAGAGTAAAAAAGGGTAAAAGATGAAATAACAAAAAAAATCGCGGAGGCAGGCGGACGAATGTGTGGCGACAAAAATAGGAATAAAAAAAACACTCCAACTGCCGCAGCAGAGTCGATAGCAGGTCGGATTCGCATATTATATTTCATTATCGTGCGTATATACCTATACATTATATACGTAGTGCGGGTGGCCCCCGCGTTTGTGCGTTTTTTATCATCCCGTCTATAATTTCAACTCGCGTGTGCATGCGAACCGCGCACAATGGGGCACGCGTTCTATCCATAATAACCCGTACAGCACGGGGGTGTGGATCCTGTGTACGGGATGGACCGGCGGCTGGACAATCACGTGCCTGCGCCGCCTACTATATATGCGTATGTGTAGCTCGTGTGTGTCGACAGCGCGTGTGCGTGAGTGCGGGGGCGTACGGTGAAAGGGGTAAGCAAATAATATGACGCGGGGGAGGAGGTAATTTTTTGCGCGTGGGACGACGTCGCCGCCGCCGCTGCCCGGTGTTTTCGATATGGTGGTCGCCGCCGCGAGGGGATAGATCATATATTATATAACATTAATTTTCGTACGTACGTTACGTGCACTCGAAAACTACAAAACATTCTTCTCGCGTCCGTTTATCGTATTTATGATTTATGATTAATCATTATATTAATATTATACTAACCACCGCCTCCGCACAAAATTTTATAGAAATATACATTTATTGAGGCTCTATTTTTCTTGTAGTTTATATTTAGATGCGTATAATTATACTCCAAACTATAATATCTGTGATACACGTTCGACACTTATATTTACCTACACCACAGTTTAACCAGCTTTGTTGTTTTTTTTTATGGTGGTGAGACCACTTCATAGTGTCGTTGTCGTCGTGTATTATATGTATAACGTTTTACATATTGTAATATTGCATTTACTTGTTTCTCAGTCCCGACATGCTAAATTACAAAAACGATAGTGAATAGAAGGTTATCTAAATCTATTGTATTATCTAAATACATGCATAAATCTATTTATTTTAAACATCTTTGAGGTTGGTAAACATCCAATAGAGTTTAACACGTTTTCCGATATTTGACAGTCCCATTAACGTCAAACTCACGATTGGGCCAGTAAATTTATTCGATTTATATACGACCCTCCAAAGTGTTAAAAACAGTTGATTAGATTTCAATACTAAATCAAGTGTTAAAGAAGGTTGCAGTATCCATAGAATTTTTTTTGATTTTCTCGGATTTACTGTTCAATTAGTTGAATAAAATATATTGAAATCGTATAAAATACTTTTGTAATAAAACTGTATTTTATTTTTAAAAACTTAAAACGTAGACATTTGAACATAAGAAAGTATAATATGGTAATTAAAAAACACTTTTTCTAGTTGTATAGGTACCTACTGCGTAGCTGCGTGCTTTGTGTGTCAGTTTTTTAATTTATGATTACCATGTATTATGTATGTATAGTGTATACTGCGATGTTTTGTTGCAATCTAGTTTTCTAAATTGTATAAGTATGACTTATGTACAACTATCACGTCGAAATAGTATTTGTTCGTAATTTTTTTTCCATCTTGAAGTGTTTTATTATTTTTTAATTATATTATTATTATTGTTTGTTTCACGTACAACAATACAATTAATAATTTATAGTCGTACTAGTTAGGTACTCTGGTATAAATTACGTTACATGTAGGTACATCCAATAATATTATTTAGAGTTTTACGCATTGCTTGACGACTATGGCCCTTGCAGCAGTTCGGAAGACAGAAGACATTTTTCAACGCACCGCGTTTCGCAAGCATTATGAATGTGGCGTGGGTCTCGTCAAAGTTACCGCTGCAGGTTGTAAAAACAGTCCTTATTTTCGTCAACAGTCTGTCTGGTAACGGTTTTAATTATTGCAGAAACTCCTCTCTTCTCAGATTGCATTATTACAATTCATTTTCAAATTGTCTTGTCTGCTATAAAGTTGAAATCCTCTAAAATCGAATATACGCATTATGTATGACATATATTGTCGTTCATATTTCCTTGATGCATTATTATTTAAAATTGTAATTATGTCTCTTAGAAAACTTATGATCCTTTCATGTCATAGTCTGAAATCTGTACCTACATCTACACAAACAATATTATAGTTACCTACAGCGCCAACTTTTGGCTCGACATAATCCCTGAGTTGATAATTACAGTTAGATACGTTCAATTGGTAACTAATAAAGTATCAATTTGATTGTTGTATATATTTATTATATTATTGTTTTTCGATATCTTGTCGATTTTTGAACTTTGTTTTTTGTATACTATTTAAAAAAAATGAAATAATAGTACATTTCCCAATGTTTAAATTTTTACAGTGTGCTGTTATCGCTTTTAAATTAAAAAAACTAATGCACATGATGGCGTGCACGAATAAAGTACTAAAATAGTATTTTCAAACTTGATCGTAATTTTGTAAGTACTTGATAAAATAAATTTTACTATAGATTACTGTCAGGTACATCAATCCTAATAGACAATAGGCCAATAGGGGTAGGTAGAATTACAATAATGTGAATAATGTACAAATAGTTTAGTAAGCTAAATTTTGATGTAATTTACATTTACATGTAACGAAAATGTCATGATGTTCATTACTTTTGTACTCAATGTTTTTTTAATTACTAATTTTCCCGAGGGTTTTCATTAATAATAAATAATAACCACAATTCATCTTAAATGTGTATTTCTCATTCATTTTTATATATTTATTAAAAAATAAATAATAAAAAAATAGTATTGTGACAAGTCTAATAAATAATTGAGTAGGTAGACTGAATATTCAGAATAAGACAGTATAATGTTGATAAAATATTGATTTTTGTAAACGTTTTAACGAATCCATTTTAATGTTATTATTTTAGATTGATACTGATTTTTAATTATAATCGTTATAACCGTTCCAAATATTTATAAATTTCAGTTTTGATTGAATTTAGTTGGATTGGATTAGTTCAATTTGGTTGGATTCGTGTTCATAAATATCATAATTTATAATATACTTTACACGATAATACTACTCTATAAATGTTGAGTAAATAACAAGTAACTTTTTCAACATCCTTTTTTTTAACCACCATTGTGAACAACTATTTTCCCATCAATGCCAATTGTTATAATATGATCATAATGCATTACCTACCTGCTATCGAATATTATATTACACACACACAATACATACATACTAAATATGGCATTTACACTTTGAGATAGTTTACCTACATTATAAATTTATAAATAATATAAAATATTAAAATTATTATTTCAATGACTTTGACCTAAGATTTCCATAAAACTACTATTATAAATATTATTTATATTAGTATTAGCTGCGATGCAACTTCTTTAAACATGGCATGACATAATATATAACCCATGAAAAACAGCGCACAGGTAGATAAATAAATGTAGATCGTACGAAAGGATAACGAATCCTTTTTAAAAGAGCTCTAAAACCATTTTGAAGCAATTTATTTTATATTAAATGGCATTGCCATATTAGTACTTAAAAGTCTAGACTTGTGACTCATACCTTGAGTTGTTTTACAATCGTTTTAAGTGTATCATTGTGTATGTAGATTGTACTATTATCGCTGAACGTGTCAATTAAGTACATTGTATGGCGTTTATGTGTATTAATAACTGCCTTAATTGAAAATTTCGATTTTTATTATTGATTGCTAATTTTATGGATCCGGATGTTTTGGTTGTATAATTTTAACAAGGAAAAAAATGTTAAACCTTTGTGTAACTTCTATTAGGATTGTTGTTAATATGTTAAATAATTGACTTTCGCAAAAAACGTTTCCCTTGATAATGAGTGTACTAAAAATGTTTTCGATTCGTTATTTCTGAGGACGCTGCTTTATGTTTTTGTGCAATTAAGTATTAACTAGAATTGTTTTCCTTTTTTCGTGTAGGTGTACACATTATTATAGTTCGGGCATTATATTTTCAAATAACAAGTTAACGTTTTTATAAAAAACTATACCTATATTATATCATTTTTATTTCGTTTACCTTAACGGTGGTGTTTTAAAAATTATACCCTCATCTTCAATATTTGTTAAATCTTGCTCGTATTAATTAGTTATCTGGTTTAATTAGCTGTACATTCTTCACAACCACGGCCACAGTATTATAAATACTTATTATTATATATGTATTTATAATTTATATGCAAAGCTACACTATACGTTATTTGAATCATGCGAATCTTGAGTATTACGACGTTATTGAGTACAGTGTTATAACAAAATAATATGTATATCTGGCGCGTGCATGCGTAGGCAATATTTATTCCGAATGCTAGGCAATGACCCTTGGCGGCATGTGTACAAAACAAATTCTTTCCAGCGCCTATTAGATTTCAAGGTCGACTTACAATATCCCCCTGTTTTTTGACCCGCCCATTTTTGTCTTTTTAGCTTGCCTCGTTTCTCAATATAATAAAACTATAGCCTATATAGTTACATGATATAATATATTTTAATATATCCCTTGGCATTTAATTAAACACACAATATCGAATAAACCAGTCCTACACGATATACAATGTAATTTTTCTGATCAATCCGTCTATACACTTCCCGTACTTTTATAATAAATATATATAAAATATACTTATGGGATTTTAGAATTACGATGTTTGCATCTTTAGTCCCATATTATTGTATGAGAAAACTATTTTTCCTAAATGTATGTATGCATTTTAATCATATTATATTATATCGGACCATGTTAGTTTGTTTATAATAATTTAGATTTATTTATTTTATTATACTGGAACTTCAACGTAAATACCTTATTATTATATAGGTAAGCAAGATGATATAAAAATTATTATAGTAACAATGTTATAGGTATGTTAATGGGTGTAATTTAGAGTAGTATTTTCGAAGTCGATGTAATATAATATACACTGTACAAAGTACAACAGAACTAGCTTACAAATTTATATAACTAATTATGTAATTGATATAACTTTTTTTTAAATATAATTAACCACTATATATTATGATATATCTAAATTTAAATGTATCTACTATCTAATGTATAAAAATAAAATATATTATATATAGTTTGTTAATTATAATTAATTTCATCTGTCAGTTTATTCTGTGTTATACCTTGTACCTATATAAATATATTATACTTATGCCGGGTTACATATGTACAATCACTAAACATTTAATAAATCAATATTGTGTGAAAGGCCCCTTAAACATAATTTAGTGGCTCATGATTAGTCCATTAAATTTAATTGGATCATTAAATTAATAAATTGTCAGGCAACCTGACAATAAAAGTTTAAAACCTTATTTTTTTTTTACCGTGACAAATTGTATAATAACATTATATTATATGTATTGTTAATAATATTTTGTATTTATAACAAAATATATGAACATGTTACATCGTTGCTATCATGCAAAAAGTGGTTAAGTGTTTTTAAAATTATATTTTTTAATTTTTAATTTACACAACTTGTAGTTTTTTTGTCTTTTTTGCATGATGACAATATTTGTAAAGGTGATACTATGATGAAATAAAACCCTCCTCATCTGTAAATGTATTATTGGTATATATATAATATGACGGTATGATACGCATGAATATACCTACATTATGCATGTTGTAATAAACTAATAAATATTGATTTTTGTCGTAGTTAAAAAAATAATGTTATTGGCCTTAAATCATCATGGGCGTAACTTCTGCAAGTTTTTAATGACTGCGTTTTGGTCAGAAACGCACACACTTGAATTACATAACAATATGCATATGGCGAGCGCGTTTATTATTGAATAGAACTTTCGAGGGTTTTTATAAATAAGCTATACATTAAAGAGATATTGAAATTCGATATTACGACGGGCTTATGAACTCAACGGCGCGTATTTTAAGTACGCTTCCTCCCGTAAATTGTTTACAGCCATATAGGCAATGACAAACATTTCAAATCATAATTCTTATTTCAAACTTTTTTCGGCTTCGCCGCATTATCATTAACTTTTGTACATTATACTACATACAACTAAGTTAACAGACACGGTATTCATATTAAAAAAAAAAAATCAATAATATATTATATATGTTCGTACGGAGTAAAAACAAAAAAAAACTTTTAGCGTTATTTATTTAAGTATTTTTTATTTATTAACAATTTTATGTATAAATCGAGCATACATTTACAATCATTCTTTATTTATAGTCTACGTCACGGTTTTCGTTATAAATATAGTTTTATTGGATGTTGGAGACTCGATATGTTTATTATTTTAGTGTTGTACAGAAAAAATAACATACATTTTCGCTGTCAATTTTTTTTTATATTCAACTCATATATAATTTGAATTAATTAAGTTATGTTCCTTATGCTTTCGAAAATAAAATACAATAATTAAATCACAAACAAATCGTCTGTCGCTCAATAAAATATTTCGTAAAAGCGCGTTTCCACATTCGCAGCGTATGTTTTTGGCAAATTCCTGTGAAGTGTCGTTTCATAACTGAAAATTAACTATGTATTAGAATAAAATAATGTACCTATACCTATCTAGGCACAACATATTTAACGTACGCACAAATGTATTGATAGATACGCGTATTCTCAGGTGCATCGTGCGTGGAATGGGATTAATGAAATAATGGTTTATGAATTATTATTGAATATTGTGAATTTATTATTACACTACACGTTACACATTATGTATGGTTATATGAATAAAATAAATAACATTATAAAGTTATATTTACCACAATTGACAATCCCGAACGTCAATAACAATATACCTATTACATATTTTGATGAAATTTGACGCGGTCCACCAATATACGACACGATAGTAATATGCAAACGATCAATATTATGTTGTTTTTATATACGTCGCTGAATAGTCTTATATTATTATCTATCCACCACTATTGAATAACAACGTCTATATTGTGAGGGAGGGGGCGTCCAACGGTTGCTTGCCACAATTTTAAATTAATGGAAAACAAATGTTATATTATAAAATTAAATTCTTATACATTGAAAATAAACATTTACGTATTAACATGAATATAATATTATGTCTTTATATTATATAATGTGAATATTGATGACTAATATTTATTATAATTTATAGGTAACTAGAAAATGTCTAAACAATTTACTCGTTTTATGTAAATTGTTTTGGTAATTTATAAAGGATCCATTACTTAAGATGTCATAGCTTGTTGTTTCGGCTTTAAGTGTATCAGATTAAAATTTTCAGGTTGAGAAAAATGTATTTAAATTACTATACTAAAATCAAACATAATATCATGAATTTCATAATTATTGACTACCATGGTAATACTATAAAAAGTATTACAGTAAACGATCGGTTGAGAAATGTAGTGTATATTTATCAAATTAGAAATCGTAAAGTGATTTATATACCACTATGAAAAAGTCAAAATTCTTTGATCTGGCAAGACCTCCTTATGAACATAACCATAATAATGATTAATTAATAATTATTAATTATCAAATTCGCGTCGAGTAAGAGTACGGGTTCTCTGAATAGCTCTCAAATGCCTCAATTTTCAATTTCGTCCACCCCTGTTTTACAGCCACTCCTTGATCTACGTGTATAAGTTACAAGAGTAAACCGGTCTAATTGTCAGATAACGTTACCGGTTATCATCGGAGAATCGGAAACAATTTCGAAAGAATATACAACTCGTAGCGACGGCTTCTGTGTTGGTAAGGGGAGTGGGTAACATTCGTTCGGGCTGTTATTGTTGTTGACGAAATAATATGAACGGGTGTCGAAAGCGGCGGCGTGCCGATTTGTATTTTGAGAATAATTATGAAAATAAAAAAACTGCTGTTCTCGGTGTCCTGCTGTGAAATTAACTTACACTGTAGGTACCTTTAATATAAAACTGCCGTGGGCGTGTGCGATACTGCGGTGTGTATTATATCGCATCTCTAGATAACAAAATGGATTATTAATATAATTTCGGTAATATCTGATTTTTTTTAAATGACGCCTTAAAACGTTGTTTCAATAACGATACTATTCTATGCCACTTATATTTCGTATTTAATTCTATTATATCAACTTAAGTGCGACCACCGCGACAATTATTTTTGACGACTTACATACGATAATAAATTGTTATTATTATCATAATTATTATGAGTTAAAAATAATACACGAAGGATGGCAGCCGGAAGTAATAATTAAAAAGTAATATCTTAAGTGTATAAAAATACAGTCTCTTAATTATACTTACATTGTGATATTGATATATATTTAGAATATAATATAATATGTAATAATGCACGTTGTCACGAATACAACAAACATTTCAAAATAACTGTGTGCGTATTAAATTTTTCTTTTTGCTTTTATTGGCGGAGTATTGTTGCTTTTTCGCCATTTGAAACGGTCAAAATTCTTCACTTCGAGTTTCAATCGTCTGTTATAATAATTGCTTGTTATTTTTCATTCTTTAAGTATCATTTCTGTATTTTACAATTAAAAATTAAGTGTTATTAGTATATACCAGAGAGGGCAACTGGCGGTCCGCGATCCTTGATTATCTGGCCCAACCTACATTTTCAAATTACATCATATAATTTTAAAGTTTATCATCTATACTCTATTATCTGTATGTATAGTCTATACCTCCATTTTATCGATATAATAATTGTTGTATAATAATTGTATATTTTAAATGACCCTCTTTTTTGCTTTCTACACTCTGGTCCACTAGATATTAATTTTCTAAAAAGTGGCCCTCTACTAACTTTAAATTGCCCATCCCTGGTATATACTTAATATGGTAAGCGGAAAAAATGACCACGGACAAAAAACCCACAGAAAAAAAACCCAAAAAAAAAATCCAATGGAAAAAAAACCCAAAAATTAAAAAAACCCACGGAAAAAAAACCCACGAAAATAAAAGTGTGTTTTATATTATTTTGTTGATTAACTCAAATACTATATACATAGTTATTTTATTTTGTGATAAAACAGTACATAATATTCAAACCACGGATATAGATACTAGTATCTATATCCGTGATTCAAACTATAAATATAATAATTAACAAATGTCATAAGTGATGATATCATCACAACATTACAGATAATAAAACATAATCATAATAATAATCGCAATAGTCGCAAAAATTATAGTATACATAAAGTTAATCGTGCTTTATTCGTGTGTTATATGAAATAGCTTCTAAAAAATTGTCAATTGTCCTTTTTCCTTCATTGTAATCCACGCAGTGCCTTCGCTGGTTGGTTCTTCCCTCAAGATACTTAATATATATAATAATTTTAAAAAAACATCATTTATGCTTATTGTACTTTTTTTTCTATTTACAGATTGTATAAACTAGATTAAATAAAAAAATATATAATAATTATATTAAATATAGATGTATTAACATTTATTTTTAATTAAAATTTTTTTGGAGGGCTTTTTTTCTGTGGGTTTTTTTTCCATGGGCTTTTTTTCCTTGGTGATTTCTTTTCTATGGGTTTTTTTTCCATGGGCTTTTTTTCGGTGGGTTTTTTTTCCGTGGGTTTTTTTTCCGTGGGCATTTTTTCCGCGATTCACTTAATATAACAACATATTGGTTGGTGCGTTGGGATGCAATTTCAATGTTTTGTTATCGGGCTTATAATCGTTTTGATTTGATTATCTGTATGAGTGTATAATATGTGATTTATATTATATACCATATGTACTATGGTAAGTCGATCCAATGAGTGCAGATTTATACTCCACTAGAATATTTTTTAATTTATGTCGAGCTAATATAACTTTTTTACGGAGGAGCTGACATTATTTAAATTTTAACTATTAAAAATCTATAACTTTTTTCATTTAATGGTTAGGTAGATCTAACAGGTTTCATGTTATTCAAACACGGCTAACCTAGTGTCCTGCTCTGTCGATTAAACTATATACGTTGGAGAATGAGTCGCGTACTCGCGTAGAATTCTTTCGAGAAACATAAATATATTATGTTTCAATGTAAGGTCGATGTATATAACGATTGTATTATTTCTTGTTGATTGAATTAAACGCACTCATGTTTTGTCAATGGTCGAGGAGAATTTATACACAAAAAACCTTAGGTACTAAGGGGAAACTTATGTAGCTGACCTTGGTTTATTCGATTGTCATCGTTTTATCGGAACAATTTCGGTGGCTTTGATCGGACTTTTGATTTGATCTTATATAATAAGTATGCATCGTTTAAGAGGAGGAAGGTGGTGCTTTAACATGTTTGCACCTCTTCAGTTTCACTCCATACTACCTGTCTTGTATTTGTTATTGCATGAGCGCTGTGCAAAACACTACGCTCACACAAATCCGTATGCAATAATTTCTACCGGAGTAGTCGCCGATAGTCTGATTGACTATTGAATTATAATAAATAATAACGTCCGGGGTGAAGTATTTTCGTAATACTAAATGAGCGTGATATCGTGTTATTTGTTATTTACTATTTGCGTCATTGAGGATTCTTCTACTCTATCCACCGGTCTGTCTCGTTAAGTACTAGAGCAGTTCTGCTCTGCGTCATCGTCGAAAGGTGTTCAATTAATTATGAAACACAGAAGTTTAAAAATAATTTCGTTCCTCCCACGCCCCACTCTAGTGTGCGTGTGTGTCTGCTATCTCTACAATTATTTTTTGTCGCGTACCGAAAACAAAATTTCGTTCAACGAGAGTTTTTTTGTCGACCTGTGGGTGGTTACCGTCTTGTTGAAATAGCGAATTCGTCCTATAATTGCATTATTACGGATGAACACGAAACCGGGGATCGTCTTTCGCTGTGACCTTTCGAGTCTCTCTCGATTTTGTCCGGCCAAAATTGTACAATATTTTTCTCGCTCATCACATACTAACGTGTGTAAACCGACAATACTACGGTCTACGGAAGGAAGGACGGCGGCTGTCGCCGGGTAGGGTATTGGACATCCGATACCGCCTAACCTAACCTAACCTACCGGGGGGCTGCCGCAAACAGAGTATATATACTGCTAACTCGGTACACTCCACCGCCGCCGTACAAACAAAATCGTACTCTGCCCTAGCAGCAGCTGTCTACTACTACAACCACATTATAATATTATTTCGTTCGCCGATCGATTCGGTCCGCCACTTGGAGGGGGCTATTAAATTCTTTGACATTTGGTTTTCATTTCGTTAATCCTGTTAGAATACTTATTGAACTTTATTTCCTATACCCCATGACAATGACATTAACAATGTAAGTACGAAACGGCTTACATCATTATAATAAAATGTACAATTTAAAATTGATTGATAACGGGAGCGTTTCGGAATCGGCATTCGGCGGTCACACTGTCGGGCGCGGTGAATCCGGGTCCGGCGCGGCTGCCTATGTGAAAAAAAAAAACAAAAAACAAAAAACACCGGCAACGTGTACACTAACTGGCCGCAAACGCCGGGTGCCTGCGACGGCGACGACGTGGCAACACTGTCGGACGGCGTTCGCGGCGCCGCCACCTACACTCCCTCCGCCCTGTAATTCGTATTTCGTCTCTTCCCTCGGACCGCCGGGCGCCAACGTTTGCGAAATCGAAAACCCAATGACGATAACGCTAACGCGGTAAGCCAGTAACGCACACCTACACAAAAACACGATCGAATACTCACACACACGCTGTCGTTTTACGATATTTTTGTACACAATAAATAATAATATCAATAATATTATCATAATCATAGACTCGTCAACGATAACCGTGTAGTGTGTATAACAATAATAATATAGTAATTAGTAGTAGTACTACAACTGTCAGCTGTAGTAGTGTAGTGGTATATTATTCTACGTAGTAGTAATAATAACGATTAACGATATTATGATAGTAATAACAATGGTAGTAAATAAACAATAATAAAAAGCGTAACACGGATGCACAACGAACCCAGTGTCATGCGGGACGGTATTAAAGAAAGAAACCGTTGCGGTGTAGGGACGGACTGATGAATTACTGATTAGGGAGGTGTAGTACTGCGGCAAGTCGTCGTGGTAGCGGCAGCGGCGGAGGAGGACGTCGTTTCGCAACAATGTCGACCATTATTTTCGGTACACGCTCGATGTTCTTCGCATCACCGCTGTCCGTCAACCTCCCGCACCCTCGACACGATGTCACAACACGTCGTGATATACGCCGCGGCGGACACACGTGGTCCACCACCTTCCGATTTACTCTCACCGGCACCCAATAATCTTCAGTCTGGTTTTCGTTCTCGTTACAGCGCCAACAAGATCGTGATCAGCAACGTGCCCAGCGGCGTTCGATTCGAACAGTTGGATCAGATACTGTTGCAGTTTGGCCAAGTCAAAGACATCGAGAAGCTCAGCCAACGCGATGGACCGACACAGGTCATACAGATCACGTTCGAATCCACCGAACAAGCACACAAGTAAGCTTATAAATGACCACCCATCCCGCCCCACCGAGCACAAACTAGATGTTCTTAGACAATCCAAGATAAGTTTCCCGTAACTATATGAAATTGTAAGCTTCTGGCTATATTTTTTGACTTATTTATTTGGATAATTTTGATTTCATGATATTGATCCAAATATTGTTTTCATAACGATTATGACAGGGTTGTGGAATTTTATAGAATAACCCAACTAATCACTAGGTATTCTAATTTATATTGTAAAATCTGTGTATGGTGTGTAGTGATCGTACATTTGTAATTTACTAATTAAATACATCTTATTTTTATAGTGCGTTAGCCAATTTACCAGGCTTAGAGCTTGAAGGTTGCCAGGTAAAAGTTGAACCAGCTATGGAAAGGAGAAATCGTAGTGCAATAAGACAAAGGACCTATGGCGCTCCTGGCGCTACTCCTACTATTGGGAACAGACAAACAGAGTTCCCGTTACGTATACTAGTGCACAGCGATATGGTTGGTGCAATTATTGGCCGAGGTGGTTCTACAATCAGACAAATAACACAACAGACAAGAGCTAGGTAAAATAATATAAGTTATTATGTATTATCTTATCAATTTAAAAAAGAAAGTTTTGGTTAAGTTAATCTGTTAAAAAACTTGTTTTAAATTATGTAATTGCAATATTAAATAATACATTATGTTCTAGGGTTGATGTTCATAGAAAAGACAATGTTGGCTCCTTGGAAAAAGCTATAACAATCTATGGTAATCCAGAAAATTGCACTAACGCTTGTCGTAAAATTTTGGAGGTCATGCAACAAGAAGCGACTAACACTAATAAAAGGTAGTTACTTATTATAAATTAAATTATAACTAACTAATTCAATGTATTAAATCTAAGAAATATATGTTACATAAATTTACAACATGGATCTCTTAATTATAATTTTTTAGCGATGTGATACTGAAGATCTTAGCTCATAATAATCTGATCGGTAGAATAATCGGAAAGGAGGGTAATACGATCAAGAGAATTATGTCTGAGACTGAAACAAAAATTACTGTATCTAGGTAAGTAAAAATCATATTTGTAAAAATTAGATAGTAATCAATAATTCAAAATAATTATAGCATAAATGACATCAACAGCTTCAACTACGAAAGGATAATTACTGTCAAAGGCTCAATAGAGAATATGTCTAAAGCAGAGGCTCAAATTAGCGCGAAGCTCAGACAGAGTTTTGAAAATGATCTACAATCGATGGCTGTAAGTATTTACTCGGCAATTATTATTTAAATAGAACCTAATATAGTTGAATTTACTGACCTTATATTACATTTGTGTACTTTTGTGTAGCCTCAAACTGTTATGTTCCCTGGACTTCATCCAATGGCAATGATGTCAGCAACAGGTATAACTTATCCAGGCCGCGGTGGTCCAACTAGTTATCAACAATTTGCGCCAGCACCATATGCTCCCATGTATCCATCTACCATTCCGCCAATTAACCCAGCTCTGGCTGCAGATGTACAGGTACACATACAAATTAATATAAATACATTACATTTTAAAAAACTTGATTTATTATTGTTTATTGCATATAAATATTATTTAATCTTAGGAAACAGCATTTTTGTTTATACCAAACAGTGCCGTTGGTGCTATAATTGGTACAAAGGGTTCTAATATCCGTAGTATGATAAGATTTAGTGGTGCATCAGTCAAAGTTGCATCCACAGAAAATGAAAAACAAGGAGTAGTAGGTAACGCAGGTGACGCAAACAGTGCACAACAAGCTAGTCGAAAAGTGACAATTGTTGGTACAGCTGATTCCCAGTGGAAGGTATAATAAAAATCATTTTTATCATAATTACTATATCTCGGAAGTTGATGAAACTCCTTTTTTAAAATTTATTTTAAGATATTTTGAAGTTATTTAACTAATTTCCACTAATAAATTTCTTTTTGGTCGTCAATTTCCAAGCATTAGTAATTTCCTATAATATGCTATGTTTAATTTAAATAATTAATTTTGTTGTTGCTCTTATACAGGCTCAAGGCATGATATTTGACAAGTTGCGGGATGAAGGTTTTGTCCCAAACAATGAAGAAGTTAGGTTGACAGTAGAAATATTGGTGCCTAGTAGCCAAGTTGGTCGCATAATTGGTCGTGGTGGATCTAATGTTAGAGAATTACAAAGAGTAACTGGATCTATAATTAAACTACCAACACAAGGATCAACTGATGGCACTGAAGATACTACCACAGTGCACATTATTGGTCACTTTTTGGCTACACAAGTAAGTAACTTATAATTTTATTTTGAATGCTTTTATAATAAAAATTATTAATATGCTTATGTTTAAATTTTTAGTCGGCTCAAAGAAGAATACGTTCGATGGTTGCATCTGGAGCAAATCCAGTGCCACGTCCACAACAACGCAACAGCAGACCCACAGAAACACCACAACAGTGAGTCGATGACAGTTACCATTAGTTCCTGGCAAATATATCTCCTCCACCGACATTAAAGATTTCTACGTAACAAATAATGATATTTGCATGATACATTATTGTTGTCGGTTTATTTGCTACAGTAACTAATGGCTGTCTTTCCTCACAACAAATTAAGAGCTACTGTTGACCTATAGGTCAAAGGAGGGGATGTGACTGATTGCGTGACCAAGAGTACAAACGATTGTTAGGGTATAGACGGAGACGATTTTTGTCTCCATCTACCTTTGACAATCGGCTCTTTTTATACATGATTAAAGTTAGGGATTTTTTTTTTAATTAAAAAAAAAGAGGGAGACAAAATTTTGAAAAAAATACCTTTTTTTTCCTTAAATTTATTTTTGATAAATTGTTAAAAGTTATTTAATTTTTAATTTATTAATTTTTTTTTGTTAATTTTTTTTTATATTTAAAAAGTATATATTATATATATATTTATATATTTATAAAAATTTTATAAAAAAAAAAAAATAACTATGGTAGGATGTAGCTCTCCCTTCCCAGGAGGGTTGCATAGAAAATGGAGATACAAAATTTCAATCTAAGTTACAACACCCCTCAAAATTAAAAACTAAAATAAAACATTTTTTCTAATTAACATCTTCTCCCATAAAACAACTTAAATAAAACGCAATCTATTATTACTTTTTTTTTTGCTCTTTTACCAGGTTAAAACATTGACCTGGCTACAAATTTAGCGATAATCCATCCATCCCCCACTTACAAAAATTAAACAATGCCACAGTAGCATTTCTAAATGGACTAGTAGGAGGTCTAGTCCATAAAATAATTGTTATACTATATTTAATTATAAATGATAATGTAAAAAATATATATTGTTGACATTTAACAATTTTGTCTCCAGCATCTTGTTCTAGACTTACATACTGAATAATCAACACATACTCAATTTATTATGGGCATTATATAATTATAAAATTATAATTAAAAATAACTGTCTGTGACTAAAAACATTGTGATTCACTACAATAGAATATTTTTTTGTAATTTACACACTACACACTAGTTAATATACAGTTTTATTGTTATATTTAAATTTAATAATATATATTTAGAACAAGAACGCTCTGACCAAGCAACCCCAAGCTTTACGAAGCGCTTAACCAAAGATTCACTATACATAGCTCGGTTACTGGGGGAATTATAAACAATTATTGACTTTACATTTTTTTTCGGTTATAAAAATGTCGTGAAACACTAATTATTATTATTATTAACGCAACTTCATGGGCATTTGAATATGTAACAAAAAAAAAATAAATACATTTACAGAATAATTGAAAGTTAATTAACTATTTTTATTACTATTATAGGATAGGTATTAGTAGATTCGTGGGCACATTTCCTCCCGTATCTATTTTTTTTGTTTTAAATTTATAATTATACATTCATTTTGTACTTGAAATAGTAGTTCAAATCCGTACAGACGGCCGTTTGTATCTTGAACCATTACCGATGTTGTCATATTTTACAATATCAACAAAATTATATTAGTTATAGTAGAAATTAAAACGGCTGATTGATATGATAACATTTTATATTAAGTGTACAAAAACGTAAATGGGGTTTTTTATTTACTACTGCTGGATATCCACCAATCCCTATTTACAATAATTATACATGTCTTACAACTTAAAGAAAAAAGAAAAAAGAAAAAAAAAAATTGGATTATTCAATAATTATGTGTATTTTAGAATTATATTATAAACCATTTATTATTTAATTTTTTTTGGCAATTTGAAATTGTGAAAATAACGTCATTTATTTTACATTTAACCAAAAATCAATATTACAAGATAATAATGAAAATAACTTTATTGTGCTCGTCTTTAGTATTTATTCTTATCATTTATTATTATTATTATATCTTCGAGTGCTTCATTTTTATAGTTAATCTCATTTTTGGGCTTTATTTTTTTTCTTGGACAAAATAATCACTGTATTTATGACATGAACGCATAAACATTTTTTTTTATTTATGTCTACTATTTATATTTTAAAGCTTGTATTTGTTGTTTTATTAGAATTATATATATATAAAAAAACAGTACAAGCTAATAACATGAATACCCAATTGGTTAACAATAATTTACCTATTTACTTGTTGATATTAATTTGAATTTAAAGAAAAATACTTGTACTTTTTATACAAAATATAATAATTGATTCTATTTAAAATAACAAAGTGTATAATTTAAATTACACTTGTTGATTTATATGGAATTAGTTGTTGTATAAAGTTCTGATTAAATTTCATCTCTAACACATTTTGAGGCGTTCAAGTCATTAGATAACAACAAAACTTAAGAAAAAAAAAAATATGTTTATGTATGTATTTAGATCACCCATAAGCCGTAAATAAAATAACACAAAAATTAGCATTATAATATTTATAGAATTATTGTACGCTTTATATTTTTTCCTTAAAAATTTTTTTTTTCAAAACTTATCATAGAATAGTTTGGTGAAAGGGTTAGTAAAAAAAATTAAATAAACGAATAATAATAATTAAAATACGAATAATGATTTATAAACTATATTTCCATAACACCACTGGTAGGTAAGCCGACTGTAAAAAAATTTAATAAAAATAACAAATATATATAATACTTACAAAAAGTAAAAAATAAATTAAGACCGCGAAAGAGCTAAGTAAAACGCAGGGAAAAAAACCACAACAGCCTCACCCGGACACAACAGGAGTATATATTATTTTGATATTTTTTATTTTTGGGGGGGAGGGATGTTAGGCGATAAGATATGCAGTTTTTTTTCTACAATCTGTCCATCAGCCGTTGAGTGCATTTTTTTCCAATGAATCCAATGTATCGTTTGTAATAGAATTATAATATCTGTGTATGCATGCAGTCAGGACTAAGATAATTATTTACGTACGTTGCATTTTGTATGAATTATTATTATTATATATATATGTGTCGGAGATATTATTATGTATTCGGTTATCTTGTTCTTGTTTAATTTTGACGACGTTCCGCGCGCTGTTAATTAGTTTTGTATACAAACGTGCATTTTATTAATATGTGTATAAGTGTCCAGTGTTTGTGAACGCTGTGTTACAGTCTCCTTTTTCTACCATGGGAAAAAAATTAAATTATTCTAGTTATAAAAAAATTTTAAAATAAAATAATAATCGTATATATGTATGTATGTATGTATATGTATAATATATATATTATATATAATTGTTAGTCTAATTATTGCTATTATTATACCTTTTTGCCTTATCAAGTCCTTAGATCCACTCTTCTCTGTTTTTCTCCGTCAGTATTTCTACCATTCTCTAATGTTTATAATTGCTACAAATAGATAGTTCAGTGGCATGCTCAGTTTTCTTGTAAGCAGTGCCTCAGATAATATTGTATAGAGATAAATATACTTAAATGACAAAAATAGGGCAAAGGGGAGTGGTATGGCACCACAT
This sequence comes from Myzus persicae, assembly GCF_001856785.1. Lineage (NCBI taxonomy): Eukaryota > Metazoa > Arthropoda > Insecta > Hemiptera > Aphididae > Myzus > Myzus persicae. Next base: position 459,786 of record NW_019100803.1, on the reverse strand, counting down.
TTACCATATGTAAACATGCTTCTGAGATTGTTTCTAACAATATTATATGTAAAGAAAAATAATTTTATAGTAAATAAGAATATAATAAAATCATATTTGAAATGCTATAAAGATAATATTTTCCATTGTAAGTATTAGTAGTTTACCAGTGTTTTGGTGGTCGGAAGTGCTAAAATTGTTAAATATAACTTTAACTAGGGATATCAGATTTATTTTTCAAAAATATGGGACGTTTTAAATCATACCTATTATACTAATTATTATTATTATGTGGATGTTAAATATAAGGTGGATGTGAGGGAATAATACCTTAAATAATACCTTATGGTTCAAGAGTTATAATATAAAAGTGTATTTTTACTTTGTAAATAGGTAGCATGTTTTTTTTGTAGCGAATAAATATTGACATTTTGAATATTAGGACCTATATTAACAATAGCTAGTATATTAAAAAATTAAATTGTATGTGAAATTTCTTTGTAAAAATTCTTAGTAAACATTTGGTAAGTAACTAAAATTACATTTTGTCTCAATGTAACATTTTTTCCCCTCACTTTAAAATAAACACCATATTCAATACCTACTTGAAGCAAATATAATTATAACAAATAATAATGTGATTCAGATATTATTATCATCATTTAAATTTTAAGATCCCAAACAATAATTTTATGATGCGAATGCATTACATATTTTTTTTTAAATATAATCTACATTGTTACATTCTTTTTCGTTTTTTTATTCATCACAATTAAAAATTTGACTTCAAAAACTTTATCATTATCACTGCATATAATATATATTACTGAACGTTTTGATCCAAATGAATGAAATACCATTCAGTTCTTCAAGCAAATTCAAATACAGTTTATTAAACAATAAAATATATCAACTTATGTTATTAATTAACTATGATTATTAATTATTGTGTCATACAAAAAACTAACCTTATTGTAATTATGTTATATCATGCTCTAAATCTGTTTTTATTGTATACAATATCTATAATCTAGATGTGTGTTATGTTATTTTTTATTGCATTATTATTTATTTAAGGTAAATATCCTAATCTGGGTTGTACTAAAATAACATACAATTTAAATACAGAATGTTAAACAAGTCAAAACTGTTTATGTCTTATGAATTGATGTCTATTGCAAGGTGATACTGTTATACACGTTGAAATATGTGCTTGTTATGTGCAGCATTTAACTGTGCAATAAGTATTTTACTTAATTATTGTTCATTAATTTTGAATTGGTATTAGGTGTATGAACACGAAAATTTATTTATCTTATGGTTACGTGGGTATTAGTAAATTTAGGAGTCTAGCCCCCCTATGCTGTGTTTATGCTAGTCTACAACCATTTATTTTTGATGTTAATAGTATAAGACACTCTGTAATTCAAAATTTTTTTGATTTTGTAGGATTTTTATCATGTACCTGTATACTTGCCTAATGTAATATATTACTATTAACTAATATGGATACACCTATTGTGTAGTTAGGTACTTGGTACTATACCACTGGCTAGTGCCTACTACTATTAATATTATTATAGAATTAAGATAGGATAAGATATTATATTTTCTTTTGAATTGTGTCACCGTACTGAACTTTTATGACATAATAATATAGGGGAACAATGGGATAACAAGATTCCTTTGTAGTCAGTGATTACAATTTTTACGAAACGACTTCAGAATACTTCACTTTTGTAAGTTAAATGATTTTTGATAAGAAAAAGTGAGATTTTGGTGAAATTAGTTGATATGACATAATATGACCTATCTGTGTTTTTATATTTTTCTCTCATCAAGCTATTTGAAATTGTCTACACTATTTTAAATAATTTTGAATCCAATACTTTTATTATTTTTAGTAATCCTAATTATATTAATTTTTAATTTAAATGTTTGTATTTTGTATAGCTGGAAGAAATATGTTCAGGTATAAAAGAATGTGCTAGGAGCTAGGACTATGTCTGCCTCATTTCATAGTGTGGGCAAGATAACTAATAAAGCAAATTATATTTATTTTTTCACTACCTATTTTTGTTTTATTACAATAGTGCAATTAAAATCCTTTTAAGTAAAATAATTTAAAACTTAGGAGCTTTAACTCATATTTAATATTTTATTAAAATGTTGTATTAAGAAGTTCAACTTAGTACAAATAGTTAATTAAAGATATCTCGTCTTACCCCATGGCTGCCAACATAATTCGTTAAAAACTATTTTATACTCTAAGAATTAAATTCAATTACTATGGTAAGTTTGGTAAGTATAGATTTATTTATTAATTTTTTTTTTGCTAAATTGGAAAGTGTATACAATAAACTATTATTTTATTTCGAGGAAAACATCTTAGGTACTTAGCCTATATAAAACTATGTACCTAATACCGGCGCTCTACACAATTTATTCGGTGAAACGTTACATAATATACCTACTATGTGACCTTAGAGATTTTAAACTTTTGAATAAAAATATATTTTATAGAATTTATAATATTATACTTGCTATTATGTTCTTATTGGTAAGCTATAGTTTAAAAATAATTTCAAATCGTGTTCGTGTACCGTGTGTTTCAGGGTTAGTTGTTGGTACCTATGCGTTTGAAATTTACCGAACATTTAACGAAATCTCATAAAATGAATTTGACGATATTAGTTTTAAATGTTTGCTTTCATGTAACGTATTTATGATGTAAATTTATAATTACAAGTACCTATACTATATTTGTATCATAAGTCATAAATTGCACTAAAAAACAAACATACATATAGAAAATGGATTATTTGTATTCATTGTTCGATAGGAAGTAAACCTACTAATATGAAAATTAAATATTTATTTAAACTTCGAAGTTTCTTTATCATATGAACAAAATGTAATTTCAGAATTTTGATACTCTATTAAGGTGACTTTTATTTTTCAATATTGGATTTATTTCAGTTTTACCTCCTAAATTGGTTTTAATATGTATATAAATTAAGCTTTCAAAGTTGTTTGTCGATTGGTTGAACTCTTGGCTCTAGACGTCAAAGTTCTAGAATGCGTTTTTGTTCAAATATAACCGTGCGTTTTTTTACATTAATGATTAATATCTCGTTGTAATTGTTTAGTTTGTATATTACATTGTTATTTATTTAAATTAAAAAGTAAACTTAGGTAGGAACTATAATTTTATAAACAGTTTTTTGATTAACATTATATTAAGATTTTTTCTAAAATAATTACAGTTCACAAATAACTTAACATTAAAACAATATTTTGCTACAAAATATCTAATAGGTATGTAATATATATCATATAATAATTACAAATTACAATACTCATTGTATATTAAGATTTCTTAGAAATCAACCTATCTTTTTGTTCGATAAAAATAACGATCTGCTATTGAATAAAAATATAAATTTGAATAAGATAATTTATATTTTTCAATTTAAATAGACACAATTAAAAAAATTTTACAATTAATTTAAAACCGAATAAATTGAACTACTTACTTCATATAGGGAATCATTGGTTCGCTTCAGAACAGGAATTTCAGGTAGGTGCTTATCCAAGGGGCGGGCTAATGGTATTTTCAAACGCCTTCTTGCTAACCGGACCAATGCATATGTTTGATTACCTAATTAGTAATCATTGGTTAATTTAAAAACCCATCTAGGTAACATTTTTAGTAATATAATTTGATTTTCCACCAACAATATTATACTCATCATTTACTAACCCGGTATAACAATTATTGAATGTACCAGTATACCAATAATCAAAACGGTTAATGTGTAAGGATTATTTAAAATACAAAAACATAAACGTAAATGTCGAAAATAAGTAGGTAGAGATAATTTTTAAAACAATGGTTTATGACCTGAAAAAAATCATACCGGTAAGTACCTATACGAAGTATCTATACGGAGATTAAAAATGAACAAAATACATTCAATTGTATACATATGACTATATGCGCATATTTTTGTTTATTATATAAATATATTTCATCTGTTTACAATATCAAAACAATAAGTAATAATGAATGTTGTAATTAATAACAGAGAGAAAAGTATGTACCTACAAAAACACAATTCACATGAAGAGGAAACCATTCATTAACAGAACCTCAAAAAACTTTTTTTTTTCCTATGAAAATTGAAGATGAACGAAATACATACAACTTCATCTATATTAAATGTATATAAATTATTATAGTCACACACAATTGTTTTGATCGTTATAATAACATCATAATTTAGATAAATGTTCATTTGTAACTCATTTATTTTCAGAGCTTATTTTATGCTCGTATCCAGTTGCATTAAAGTATAAAATATTTAAATATTATATGTAGGTAAGTACATGGTATAGGACCTAAGTATACGACATCAAAATTGAATGTACCCTTCTACTTTTCTTGACTCTGAATGTTCATTTAAATAAAAAAAATTTGTTAATGATATGGTAATGATAATTAAACATCAACATTTTTTAGAAAGTTTTTGGTCTTACATTATGTAATAAAATTGCCTTTAAAAAAATCAAAATACTACAAGTAGGTAGGAAGTAAATCCTTAAATAAATCTTCAAAATTCAAACGTTCATAAAATAAAAATAAAACCCGTTTTAGCAGGTGCAATTTGTTTCTTTACAAGTTATATACCTACTTTATACATTTATATGTACTTATAGTATTAATATAATAGTGAAGGTAAGTATTTTGGTGGACATGGACTAGTTGCACCCAAAACAAAATATGTATTTTAGGGTCAATGTGACAATTGCGCTTGTTCTCAAATTTCACTCCCGGTTACATATCAGGAAGACATGAAAAAAACTGTTGACCCATCAACGTAAACATAAATAATCTACATACTAAAACGCTTGAAAATTAAAAACTTATTTATTGATAAATTGATTACCTACTGGTTAATGTAACTGATGGTTATAATTTATTTTCACAACAAATATTATTGATTCATTTCCCATCCAAATATTTTCGTCTTTTTAAAAGCAATAATCGAAACCAGACTTGCTACTTGCTAGACAAGCAGACTATAGCTGGAGATTGCAGTAAATAGTACAGAACAGGATAAATATATTTCAAAAAGGGTATATTTAACAAAAGAATTAACAATCAATTCTATTATAGTATTATTGAGAAATACAAGTCTGCCAAAATTATTAGAAAATAATTTTTATAATCAGTTTGTTAAAAAATGTATGTAAAAAAATTATTTATTTATATTATACTATTTATTATGTATATTGACTATTGATACACACAAAAAAATCAATTACCTAGTGTATTAGTTGATTTTTATTATATTTTTAATTACAACGTATATACAATTCCAACCACTAACATATAAAAAAAAATATTTAATTAATCACGTGAAGTGTCGTCAATGGGTGGCTTCATATTCAATATCTCACGTCCTGCTATTCTTTTATCACATAAGCTTATTGTACATTACTTGTACAGCTTGTTTATTTCTACAACTCAATTTTGAATGATTGACGATAAAAATTATTTATTTATATTATATAATACACATATTATGTATATTGATACTCCCAAAAAAATCAGTCAGTGTATTCATTTATTATATAATTATACGTTTATAAGTTATAAACTTATAACTAACTAATAAGTTTTCCTTAGGTATTGTAAAATGTTTTGAGCGCCATTAGTAGTCTATCGACTAGGAAATTCTTTGAGGTTGGAATATCGACTCTAAAATGTTTAGAGCACAATTGGTAAACCTCCATTTAGGTGTACAAAAAAGTTTACAATGGAAACTTGTTGTAGTATTTGGTACTTATATTGTCATGTAGAGCATATTTTTATCATGATTCAGTCAAGTGAAATAATTTTTATTGCGAATTTTACATAATAGAAGTTCAATATCGTTTAATATTAAAACCATTGCTAAAGTAACGAAATAATATACTTATCAGCTAACTTAAATGTTATACTTATAACTATAAAAATAATAATAATCATCACTTTCCATTAGCGTGACTTGACTTCGTTCATCTGCTGAGGCAGCATATTTTAATGAGCAGTGCCAAAAAAAAATGTTTAACATCTCAATGTTTAAAGTCAACGGTGTTATAGACGGGAAAGAATGGGATTTATACCTATACTACTTACTCAAAATCATTTTATGGGGGTAAAGTAAATGTAAGATTATTTTTCATCAATATTTTTTCTCATTTACATATGAAATGGTTTGGGGAAAATGACATAAAAGATAACAATAATTCTTTTATTATTTCATAGAGCCGATTTTCAATACTCCTGTAAGTTAAAAATCTTTGTTTTTTCTCTGTGAACAGAGGGAACTATGATTTATAAATAGCCAAATAGATGAAGAAACACTCCGTGTACTAAAGTCATGAAGTTGTGTAACATAAACAGGTATGCCCGTCGAACGAAGTACATATTATATAATTAATACTTAATACATTTAAAAAAGCAACTAACAATGTTTCTAAGTGGTCACTTTAAATATTGTACACACTACACACAAACTATGTTGTAATGATTTTTTTTTTTAGATTGACATCAAACAATAACATTTTTGATTTAGGTATATATCAGCCCATCTGCTTATTCTGCTTATCGAAAATGAATTCGGTTTTTAAAAATATTTAATACTTCATATTGGTTCAATCGAAGTTAAGTATAAGCTTCTTCTATGATCAAAATAATCAAATTCTCTCTCCCATTACCTACCTATATCTCTATAAAGTAGGTATCTATATAGTAGTATAACTATTTAAATGAAAAAAAGTAATATTAAGAAAGGTGCCCCCTTGTACTTACCTATTGCCTAATGCCTATTGTAGAGATGCAATATACTACAGACAATAGAGAGTATTATTTTAATGGATTTTCTAATATGTACGTATAGGTATTACCTACATATATCATTATAATGTACATACACACGAATACCTATAGTATAATATACATAATCGTAGGAAGGTATGTAGGCAATAATAAAGTATATTTTACAGTGTATTCAATATTTGAATTTCAATATACAGCGACAAAATAGTTTTCTGGTTGAATATTATATGGAAATGTAAATAAATATAAGTTTTATTGAAATACAGATTTGGTTTAAGGATTCGTTTGAACAAATCGTATATTATAATAATATTATACACTATAATACCTACCCACGCAGTGATATACTCAATATTACCCCGAATCCAGTTTTTTTTTAATAATAATAAAAAGTCGTTAAAACAGCAGCTGTACCTATATGTTTTATTTAATGATAGCAAGCATCTGTGTTTTCTCCCATCAATCCAAGAGTAATAAACCTATGTTTTCTGTTGATAATTATTAACTTGATATGTATGATATATTAATATGATAGTGTATTCAAATTTAATTAATTATTGTAATATTACATTAGTTGATAAAAAAAATGCCAAGGGGCCCCTGAAGCCCCCATCTCCCTTAAACCATCAATACACCACTAATGAAGTGGAGGAATGACTTAATATCATAGACATTTAAAGATATTCATATGTCTATGCATAATAATATGTACTCTTAGCTTTTAGCTCTTACAATGTTCGCCAAACGTTCACTATTTAAAAACCATGTTAGGGAAATTCTCACAGAGAAACGGTGACCACTAACCATATAGATCAGGAGCGGGCAACTGGCGACCCACGAGTATTTTTTATCTGGCCCGAGCTACACTTTCAAATTACATCATACAATATAAAAGTTTATCGTCTATACTCCATAATCTATATTTATAGTTTATTCTCTGTCTTATCCATAAAATAATTGTTATCTGGTATTTAACATCGTTAAATGTCTAAATATCGTAATATAGTTGTAGTTTATACTCGTATATACACACATATAGCTTTTAACATTTTAACCATAGCTGTTTGTACCGACTTATTTAATTATATCGGTTTTTTCGTATCATTCGTGTTTTACTGTCACTGAATTTATTATTTTCGTGTTTTTGTAGTGCCTAATATAAGCAATGTTCGCAAAAAAGAGTATAAAATTGATGATTTTTTGATTTCTATGCTCTAGCCTGCTAGACTTTAATTTTCTAAAAATTGACCCTCTTGCAACTTTGAGTTGCCCATCCCGCCTGCTATATATGAAACGCAACAAAATCGCGCAGACGAATCACTTCGTCCTTTTCCACATTGGGCGGAAAAAAAAATTTTTTCTTGCGTTAACAGCAGCGGTTACCGAGTCTGTCGAATCAAACCGGCGGATTACGGGCTCCTTTACAAAACTGGCGTGCACTGCTGTCTGCAGGCTGCAGCACGTGAGGTTATTAGTCCTGCTGTTTTCAAATTCGCATATCTCCCAAAACTTCAAATTGAAATAATTTGAAAAAAAATTATTATTTTATTATATTATTATAAGAAAAGTGCATTATAAGTTACAACTTTTAGAATAAAATGAATTATTCGTATAGTTTCCGTCTTAACAACAATACAGAAATAATAATATATACTGTCGTAATCTTTATGTTTTGGTACCTATATTTGTTTAATATTGGTTAGTATGAATTTATTTTGAATAATACCTCAATAAAAATACTTGAAAAATAGGTATACCTATTACCCATACAAATAATCATAATTGCGGACAATAAATATTTATTTCAATAGGTACCGTAACAATCGTAACTATTTACTCATAACTAAAGGACTTACGGATGGACGGGCACGATGATATTAATATGTTCTGTGGGTGGATCCGATAACTGCTATGAAAAAACACAAATAATGAATCGTTGTTTAAACATTAAAAAATAATTTCTTCAAACAATGTTTTCTGAATTGTGTAAATTAGATAACTAGTAAAGGATTTAATATTTCAATAATTTAAAATACAAATTTTTGGTTGGGCTGATTTCAAATTGGAGTGGCTAAGCCCTACCGAGCCCCCTCTAAATTGCCCATATCAAATTGTACCTATTTAATGAATTTGAACAGCCCAAAATGTAGGTACTGGTGTCAACTCTGTGAAGTCTTGACTCTTGACGCTTTTACACAGGATATATTCAGCATTTTCGAGGTCCTGTGATGGGTTATTTGTTCTTCCATCCACTTTCTTACAAGTGTCAATTTTCGACAATAAAAACTAATTTTATTCATTTCATGTTATTGAATGGGAAAATAAATTCAACAAAAAAAAAATAAACAGTACTTGTTATAGTTTACTAAATTTCAATAAGCAATGGCACCGATGTCTTGTATAATTTAATATGACAGTTAAACGATGATACAGATGAGTATAAAAATAATTCTGCAGCTACCTGCAAAATAATTTTTGAGAAGTCCAGGTATACATAATAAAAGTGTATCATTATACATCAGATTTATCATTTATGTTATTTTTATTAATATGCAAAATGTTTTTCTACTGGTGAGAGAGGGAGGGGGGGAGGAGAGGGAGCGCGACGAGTGCGTGGTTTTCGATGTATTTATTGGCATTACAATATTGTTAATTTTCACGAGGAACAATTTATTTCCGATTAAAATCGATTCGAATTCTGTTACGGTTTATTATGTTTTATTTTACCACACATAAAAAAATAACAGTACCTAAATAATCTATACGGAGGAAAATGTCCGCCTTAAAAAACGTTTCGAGTGAAAATTTCCTACTCCACCGAATATACCCTAGTGGGGAAATTATCCAATTACCATGTAAAACGTCATATTAAACGTAAAACGTCGTCATCTCCGTAGTATATTGTATTATACTACAGCTGAAAGCCGATCTTACATCTCAGTCTAGTGCACTTTTATTAAAACAAAAAATATTGAAAAATTCAATTAACTCCGTTAACGATTTTATGAACTATAGTATATTTTTTTTCATTTTACACGGTCTTTGTTTAACGACCATTTTTTTTTTAAACATCGTCATTCGAATATAAGCAGTTAGTTTCCTGGTGAAGATTATATTATTATATTAATAATTTATATGACAACTAAAATATTGTCTTTTTGGCCTTTGAGCTTTGGACTGGACAAAAAACTGAGACTTTATTTTTTTCTCACTTTGTAAAATATATAATATAGGTCATGATGATGGCCTCAGAAGTCGGGAAAGTGCAAACTCCTCAACGAATCTAATTACAGATGACTAAGTCAGACCCTTAAATATATCATAGATGTTATTTCACATTTCGTGCTAAAACTATTGACTTTTCATTATTATATTGAAAAAATAGTACAAACTTCTGCATCTATACAATTATAATATATTCAAATGCTTTTAAGAGATAGATATACATCCAAATACCCATAGATATTGTTTGTTAATAATCAATAAAATAGTTTGAGTGTTCTGTCTCGAGCTGTTCTCATAACTCGAGAGGCTGAAAACAATGCTAATTTAAACGATTTGTATTCTCTTATACACCTAATATCCAGATAGCAATAATTATTAATTCATATACATTATTCTCCCGCTTTTCCGCTACCAATGTTGGTCGTCTAGAGGAAATTCGCTTAGCGCTGGGCGGGTTATAATATAAGTAATACTAGTATTTTCCCGAAGAACTTATACTACTGACTCAGTAGTCAGTACTCACACGTAAAGGTACATTGCGCACATTATGACGTAAACTCATACACATGTTCCGCATATAATAAATTAAAATAGTAGATATAACTACTACCAGTTTGCGTTATCAAGAAATGGATACGTTTGTGAGTGGGCGAAAACAGATTTAATTATCTCTGTGCATGACGTACATCCGAGATCTAATGAAACGACGGAATTTCGATGAAACACGCATCGTCGAACAATAATAATTTTCACATCAATGGTATCGCTACGTACGGCAGCGACTTCAATACGTATATAATAATAATATAATACCGTATCATCGACGACAGCGAAGAATCAATATATTGCCTATAGATATAGGTGCACAACACACATATCAGTGATAATATTGTATATGTATTATATTGCGTAGAACAGAGACCACTAAATATATACCTGTAAGTCCACGACACTCATCAAAGCCCTGCAAAAGTGTACGAAAATAAAAAAATAATGTTATTATATTAAATCATTATATCATATTTCCGGAGTCAACTTTGACTTTTGTAGTTTGATACAGTGCAGAGTACGATTCGGTATGTCGAGTATCGCATTAATTTTTTTATATCGTTTGAAATAGTTATTGTAAATAGCGATTACCATGCACAGACACACAGCCTATTTACACTTAAAAGTTCCGAGTAGGTACACTGATGATAAATGGCCAGTGGTCGGAACGCTACTGAAGTTTTTTTTTTGTAGTTCGATGACGCTACAGATAATATTAACGGTTGATGTCGTTCGTAACATCCTCACTAGTCAAATCCCGTCCGTCGACCAGACGTGATCCGTACAGCCAATTTTCAATGAGATATTTTTTTTAGATTTTTTACGAAAAATATAAATGACATACATGAGATACATGCGTGAGATACCTGCCGTCTGAAATCAGTGAGGAGCACAATGACATATTTTCTTAAAAGAATGTTCTCGACTACTCCGCTTATTGAGTATTTATTTATTATTAATTGTATAATATGCTTAATATTATATTTTTTAATTTTCAGATAGGTCACTGAACGGGCTGTTACTGTGGAGGGTGTTCCAAACGATTGTGAGTTACTCAACATTTAATTATACCTGTCGTGTGAACGTTTAAATAAAACAGAAGAACCTTTTAAATATCTATTAATATGATAATTTTTATTGATTGTGTTACAACAAACAGTTTGTAGGTATAGCGACACCTGATAATTTACGCAAACCTTAAATTTCTATCGTGCTATGGTATTTCGCTACATCGTGTGTAGTGTTGTAGTGACTCTATGTTGAACTCTACAATAAAGTAACGTGCTGCTGTAGCGTCGCTCTATAATTATAGTGCTCTATTGCCGATCACTAAATATATTATTATTTATTGCTATGTATTCATAGTTATGGTGTTGTGTTTGTGTAAATACATAGGACTTACAAGATGGAATTTAGATGGTGCATTACCTATTTATTAAACACTCGTTGATTGTAAATTTATTAATGCCGTATTGATTATAAATATCATATTATACTTGTATGAGTGTATGACAAGCTTGCTGCAGTATCATTAATTCCGACTGATCCTTTCGAAAATATTGTACAATATCACAACTCATAAGAAGTTTTTTTTGAAAATATTCAATATATACAATAATGTATTAAATGTAGGCGCATAGTCTTGGAAAACGGACATTGCATTTGTGGTCATTGCCACGAGACACGGCATGTCGACGGGCATCAGTGGCTGACGAAGCGGGTAATTGAGAGTCGACCACCTCTGAGTTTTTTTAAGTGGTCGATGGGTGGGTATAAATGTATAATGACTAGTAGGTGATACTACGACAGTTAGTTACAAATATGACAGTGAATGAGCATTTATCGGGTTTATTGGTGCTGCTGTAGAGTGAGTGAAATATAAGAATAGACTCTGAACAATTTCAAGTATTCCACGCCACTGCAGACGGGATATTTAGGTATACACTAATTGATGCACATAGAGTACATTTATGTATAATTTCATTCTGACGATTTATGTCAGACAGCGCACTTCTGTAGCTGAAATTCCCCGCGGCTGACACATAACAAAGTAATCATTTCGAATTTAAGTTTGTATTATTCGTTCCTCTCACTGCGCTGCACTTATCCACGATTATACATTTATTCATAATGACAACTTTTGAAAGCAAAAGAAATGGTGAATTAATACTGTTTTTAAAATAATATTCTTTATAATATAGTACTTATAGTTTTGTCGAAATAATAAAGAAAACAAACATTTCACTTCGTTGCTGCAAGACATCGGTTATGTAAAACTGATTAAAATGCTAATAATAAAAAACTCCAATCTACGGTTTTTATTTTTATTTTACTAGTTTTCACGTAGTTTACATGATCATATTATAATGTATTAAATAACAATATAATGTAAACAAATTAAAATTGTTACAAGCAGTCGGAGATAGCCGGGACTCGGACTTATTTCATATTTAATACATTTATAAGTAGGTCCCCCTTCATTGTAGGTACTGTTGTACGTTCCGCGCGCTGAAAATTGAAACTCATAATACAATATAGTTAACTGTAATTATTATAATCGTCAAACGGGTAGACGACAGCGAAACACGGTGTGTCATAATCATTCAAGATGCAATAATGTTTGTTATTAATAATTATATTATATAATATACCTATTTATACACATATATATAATATTTGAACTCAATTAATCCGTATAAATATGAATTATTGAAGGCATTACAATATAATATTATGGTCTATTTAATTTGTGTAGTTGAATCAGTGACGGTAAAACGTATGAATTCAAACCTTCTCCTGAGTTTTATTTGTATCTGCAACGAATTTCTATACCTAATATTATGAGTAAATGGCTATTATAGTGACGTACAGTGAAACATCCTCATAACGGAAGCTCTCGGTCCCAACTGATATTTCCGTTAAACGGAGTTTCCATTCCAGGGAGAATAAAATACACGGGATATAGCGGTTATATGGAATTGTTGTTATTCTCCGTTGTAAGGAGATTTCCGCCTTTTAGTGGGTTCGTTATGAGGAGGTTTTATTATAGGTACATGTACCTGTAATTTGAACGATCGACCAGAGTATAGACGGGTACATCACCAAATAAAGAGTGATACTTTAAATTGAGAGGAAAAAGTAAATGTAACAAACAATATTTGAAATCCGTGAGATGATAAGCCCACGAGTTTGGTATGGTTATTAATATACTTAGCATTTCTTTGAGCTATACAGAATATTATATTATATCACTAACACTGACACTAAAAATAATACTTTTGTTGCATATCATTTCGTAACAAGACTTAAACATTTTTAATGAAACACAACAATGAAAAATTTAGTCCACCAGGTGAAATGTTTGTAAGTTTGTTAAATCCAACAGTGAATATTATTAATGATATTCTATATGCCTGTGCTTGAGTAAGCACAACTTTTTAAAGATTTTAAACAATGTGCTCCCCTGAGTGTTTTACATCACACGATCACAGTTTCTGCTTTCTTTCTTTTGAGACTAATTGTTATTATTAATGAACATTTTTTCGAAAATAAATGAATTTGCTATAATAAATATAAAAAAAAAAACAATACTAACTTCAAGTCTTTGTTGCCTCTCTGACAATATAATACAATTAGCCATATACATTTTATCAAAAAACCATTTACTTGTAGCTTTTTTTTGTTTAATCGTGTAAAAGCAATTTGAAATAATGAAAGTAATATATATTAAAAGTAAAACTATAATTTTCTCAATAATGCGTACCTTTAAGTTGAACAACAAATAGCCTACATTTTATTTTGCAAAATAGTTTCACGAAAAGCCGAATAAGTTACTTCATAAACTAATTCTATAATATGAATACAATAATTCAATTATGTCAATATTTCAATTAATTTAATTATAAATGTGTAATATTATCTTTACCGATATTATATTTTTGAATTTCAACTTTTAATGACTTCTTCGTCATCATCTCTTTTACATTAAATTTAATTATTTTACAAGGTCGGTACGCAATCCTAAGTTCAGTACCCATTTATAATGTAGAGCATCGTTTATTTTCACACATTTATTTTAGGGTTTTTGTTGAAAAATTAATAATGATTAATAAATCAAATTATAATATAGCGAAAGTTATTGAAATGTATATAGTATTAGGGGAAAATATTCAAGTTAGTTTTATTTGTGGTGTACAATTTTTACAAGATAATATTTATAATTAAAACTGATGTAGTTACTATAATACGTTTGTCCTATCTCAAGAATGTCTTGTTTAGTTGTAGAAGGATTTTTAAAATGACGCGAATAGAGCTTATAATGTTTTTAACTTATTCAGTCATGCATATAATTATTTATTACAAGAAAACTGATTTTAAAAGTGCCCATGTTCACCAAAATATACACTATTACAGTATTCTCTTTACTATAACCAAAATGTTGAGATTACAAATCAAGAAAGTTTAGATTTAAGTTTGGATGTAAAAGGCTAGAATGTGTGTGTGTAAAACTTTAAAAAATATTTATTTTGTAAATTTTGATCTTTGCAAATTAAAATAGTTGTATTTTTTTCAATTTAATGTTTGAAATGATTTAATGCTAAAAAAAAATAATATAAATAAAACTCATACTACAGGCAATTACTTAATTTATAAGCTTATTAAAACATTTAGCTTCTATTCCAAGTTAGAATAAAATAAATATAATGCACGATCATTAGATAATTAGATTTCCACGAAAATTGAACTTTAGTGTGATACAAACCTAAAAAGCGGGTTAGTGGATATCACTCTGTTGTACATTATGTGTCTAGGAGATCAGTGTAATGGATGGTATTAAATTTGAATTCAATGATATTTATCATTGTATACGAAAAACGATTCTGAGCGGATACGGTATATTAGTGTAGGATATTTTATATTGTTATTACTTTTTATTAATATGGTAGCCGGTAAGTTGAATTAATATTATTCATAAATTATGAGTGATGCTGAAAAAATATTAAATATACCTAATACCTATTTAAAATTGGACTGTTTTGGAACTGAATTACAACAAAATGATAAACGTTATTCTTTGTATTAATATGCGATTTTGTCCAAATTTGAACAAAATGTCTGTAAAAAATAACTGTACTCATATATTTTTTAGGTTTTTTAGTTATAGATAAAGCTGCTTAAGTGGAACCTTGTTTTAAATTTTCAATCCTTAGCTAAAAAAATTGAAAATTTTATTCATTTTTAACTGCAAAATCATTTTCAATTTTCAATTTGATAAATACTGCCAAAATTTGAACTTTAAATGCTTATAAAAAAAAATCATGCCTATGTATTTTTAATATTTTTTAACTGCTATTGTAACAATATAATATACCAAGTGTCTTGTATTCAATTCTTATGTTTCTTGACATAACCAATAACATTTTATTGACATTTACAGAAAAAAAAAATGGAATTGAAAATTACCGTCAATTAAAACGAGTCAAAATATTTTGAAAATTCTATCAAGTATACGAATTGATGAAATAAACATACGTTGTAACTTTCAAGTGTATACAGTAATTCATTTTTGAATTACAACAAAATAAGAAAATCGATACAAGAGAAATCGATTGAATATCCAATGTTATAATAATTTCAACTTCAAACGCTCATAAAAATTTAATTGGGCTTTCCGATAGAAATTTTTTTTTAATAAACCTGACAAACTTACTAGGAATCTTGCAATATATTTTTAAATCTTAGGTATAAAAATAAAAATTGTTATGAATTTCTAACTAAATATAATTTGCTAATTTTCTTGATCTTTACGAATTTTGTCAAAATCTTAAGTTTAAACGCTAATAAAAAATTATTATGGATTTACGCTTAATTTTTTTTTAAATTTTCATTAATAAAAACTTACGAGGAATCTTGTATTACATTTAAAAGTTTTTTGACTGGGCGAAAATTTTTTTATCGACTTAAGTTAAAAAAAAAACAAATAATAATTGAACATTTCAAAAAAAAAAATAAAAAAAAAAAATTCAGCATCAAGTCAAAATATTTTGAAAATTTTAAGGTATATAGAAAATGCTAACACAAATATTCAGTGAAAATTGCATGTATCTACTCTCATTTTTGTTGGAGTTACACTAAAAACCAAAATCGATTTTTTCGAAAACTGGTTTGCTTAATTGCGTAAATATTCCCGTTTCCCTTAATTTTTTGTTTGTTTTTCCTGCCGTTTCTGAAAACTATTGGGAATTTTAACCTCCAGAATGCACCGATTAGATTCACTTTCCTACCAGAAAAGTTGCTATTAAAGAAAATCGAATCATTTTTTCTGCTTGAAACCGCGATGACAGACATAAAAAAATAAAAAAAACACCATTATAAAATCGAAACATTCATCGGTCAGCTCAAAATTTAAAATATCTATTTCCGCTTAAATCATTATTTTAACGTATTGTTAACTGTTTAATATATTATTTGGGCTTTTTGAGATTTAAGCTTGTTATCCTCAGTGTTAATCCTTATTCAGTCCTCATTCGTAATGTATAGTATTGTATACAAATATATTTTTAATTATAAATTATTATTGCTATGTACCCTTGCCTATACAGAAAGGTTTTACTCCACAATGATAGTTACTAATCGAGAAATTTACAATTGTTCCAAGTAATACTATTATACATATCAATGACATCACAATTGAGTTCTACAACAAATCAGAGACCATGTTGCAATAAAAATAACTTTTCAATGGGTACAATATTATTATTATATAATCCAGACAATACATCTACACTTTGTCAACTATTTGATTAAATATTACTATTAATGTAATAACTATTTGATCATACATTTATACTAACAATATGCGTACTTTGAATGTGGAATTGATGTATTACTTTGTCTAATAATGTGATTTTGTGGAATGGAATATTGTATTAAACTATTAACTAGTAAGTTATTCGCGAGCCTACCTACCTGCAGGACCATTACGTTCAATACGCTTTATATTTTATACATACATCATACTCCATAGAACATAAATACCAAATAGTGATTATATAATACTATACAGAGAGATTTTTCAAGTTATATACAATCACGCTAATCCATATTTATACTTAAATTATGTATGAATTTGTCGTTAAATTCATTTGGTATTATAACTTGTATCAATAGGTACGTATTTAAAAAATAAAAAAGATTCATACAACTATTTACTAATTCTAATAGCAGTTTCGTGAAAGTTATAATCATGTATAACTACGAACAATATAATGCAGGCTACATCCGTACAGGTACGAGATACCTACTTCCGTCAGTACTCCTTCAAATCTCGCATTTAGCAGCAGTTATACCTACCCCAAAATAGAGTAGCAAATAATTCCGACGAGGTTTGGAAAATGACCCTTTGTGCTAATAGAAATATATATATTTAAAGAACTAGTTGTAACGGTGTCATTAATTGCAAATTAAATTAAAATTTAATCAAATTATAGTTTGTAGCAGCGTGAAACGATGAAATCTGAGCCTTGAACATCGTCTCGTTGTATTACTGTGTACCAGGTACACTGTAACTACTAGTACACTGTCATAGACGTTATTCAAGTTCAAATTGCACGTTACTTAACTGATTAAATAATAGAGTCAACACATGAGTCATAGGATTTTTATGTTAGCAGTGTTCGGATTTGTAAAATAATAGTAGATGTTTGCAGGACTCGTTACTTAAGTTACAAAAAAGAAAAGTCTTCCCATTATAACCTATGCTTAGGCTTTATTAACTAATAAAGTAATAACCAAAAAGGGAAAATATATACTATAATATGATTATCGAGTAGAAAATCGATACTCACAACTACTTGCGTCTGAAATTATGATCATTAGGAAGTTAAGTCATGTAGTTATGCATAGCCACATAAAGGTAATTTCCATGCCAGCACTTCTTTTTCTTAAACCTATACGAGTATAATTTACCTAAATATTTAATTATAATTTGTATATTCTAATACTATAAATTGACAAATATACACACAAATAATCATATAAATATAATTACCTACTGTTATACTATAATACAATAATCATGAGACTGGTATGTTTGGAAAAATTCGTACGTCAATTATTCTTAGTAAATACATAATAGTTACAAAAATCTATTTAGTTACTTTGGAATACAGGCTAAAATGTAATAACGTTTAACAATTTTTAATATTAATTTCATTCTAAGTTTAATAGGTAATTATTTTCAATTAATAATGGTCATAATAGTTTTAATTAAAGTATCATAAAAATAAATATATTTCTATATTGAAATTTGACAGAAATAGTTAAGTCCATTAGTCATTACATACAATATAATAATCGACTTTTTGTACACAATCGATGTCAATAATAGGTATTTTATTATGGTATGGCCTTATGGGTGGTTAGCCAATTTCGACGCAAGTTGGCTATTGAATACAACTTGACGGGCATCAACTTGCTTGATAATTCACTTGTTAATATCACCTGTTATACTTCCTAAACTTATGATACCACCAATACCACAATATCAGGTTTTCAAATCGAATAAAATATTAATTCGAATTCATTCTAGAACTGAGGAATAATATTTTTTTTATAAAAACCTTATGGACGTATTTTCAATAAAAATGGATTTATAGCTACTTAAAATGTTAGATACATTTATCTACGTTTCGTTGTAAAGTTTTAGTAGAATCAATGAAAACAATAGGTAGGTATTAAATTAAAATAGGATATTACTAAATTAAGCTGACAAAGATGATGATTTTTAGATAATTTAAACTTTAAAGCGGTTAGTAGAAAACAAAATCAAAGAGAATGTTTTTGAAAAATGTATGAATTTAAGAAAAACATGCTAGAAATGATTAAAGAATAAATGTTTGTTTTTTGAAAAAAAATTTTCTTATTTAAATTTGTATTAAATAATACATTTTGCAGAAACTATAAGAATCACTTTTATACTTTATTGTGCATTGTGAAATGATAACAATGACTGCAATTACACTTCAAATTTAATACTTTTTGTGCGTCATCAGAATGTTATATTTTTATAAAGTACATTTCATCAAATAATATCAACATTTTTACTATTATTATTAATCTTCGGAGACACACCAAAACAAAATATTTTTTTATGGTAATTAATACATTATGTATAATTTATTTGTATAATAGCCAGTTAAATTAATTTTTAAATTAAAATTCATTCTTATATAGGAGGGGTTTTATACCTAAAAATATTAGTCACAGGGAAAAATTCTCAGCCATTGTAGTATTTTTGGATTTTGATAAATATTTGTTTTTCTGAAAAACGAAGACTGCAGTCTACAGGTTACATTGAACTCTGCTATTTTATTTCATTTAAAATAATGGTATAAAATAGTTTGTAAAAAAACTTGAAATTGTCTTATTAAGTTTGTGATAGAAATATTAAAAAACGAAATTCAAAGTGGCCTGGAGAATATTACTCCTTATAAGAAAAACAAATTAGAAAATTTGGTCGATTTTCCAGGATATGACCAATATTTATTTCCCCAGAGCGTATTTTTGTGGACAAAATTACATTGGCACTGCAGTTGCCTTAATAGTTAATACTTTTTGATACTATATAATAGTACATTAAGTATTTAGGAAGATGTACTTGTAAGTGAATATACCCTTATGTATAAAAGTGCGTTTTCGGATTATCTTATGAAGTTTGATATGATACAGGTATTAATATTTTTGTAAGAACCCACCAAGTACGTATGTATACCTTTAGAAACAGCCAAAGCTTATATATTTTTAATTACTTTTACGGCCTTGTAATTTATAACGTTTCAAACATTAACGATAAATTAATATGTTTTATATAGATGTGATGGAGTTGTCGATTTAGAGGTCACATGTTTAGCCAGATACGAATTTAGAGCACGGTTTATTTTTATTAAAATTGCATAATAATTATTATTAAAATTTTATTATGGACCTTGTTTATTTCTAGTCATTAGAAGCTAAATAGTACTACATATAAACCAACTATAATAGAATATTGAATTTTTTTAATTAATTTTTTAATCATTGTTTATTGAAATTTGGTAAATAACTGCTTGTTTTTCTTATTGTTAAATAAGTTTGTTTTATATAATAATTATGTAAATAGTACAAAGCAAATTTTTGTCGTTATAAATTGACATGTTTTAAAAGATGGGTGCTGAAAAACCTAGCTATAGGCCCCGAAAATTCTTAATGTGCATCTTATTCAACTATAGTTGTCAAGAACGTCACTGGATCCATATGTGTAACTAGGGTGGGCTTGAGGGGTTAAACCCCTCTAACTTATTAGAGCTCCCCTTTATTTTAGCTCACTGTCCTAATTTCTATACTCCCACCAACGATATTATAGCTACATTTAAAAATTTTAGTTTAAAATATCGTTTTATAATTTATTTAAATTATATAATATAATATGTATTAATCATATGTAGCCCCCTTACTCTCAGTGGTTTTCAAATTTTTATTATACACAGCACACCGTACACTTTAAAAAATTTTCACAGCACCTTGACCTTTTTTTTTGATGAAAAATTCAATGAAATCGGTAATTTATGGAAAAACCGCGGCACACTTAGTGGATACTCGCGGCACACCAGTGTGAAAACCACTGCTCTAAGGTCTAATTACGCATAAGACTGGGGTCCTAATGATACATTATAATATAATACAAACCTAAAAGTTAAAAGTTAAAACCACTCGAGCGTTTTGTGTAATGCCCTTAGTTGTCACTCCTCTGGTTCTTAATTTAATACACAATTAATCGTAAACGATTTGTTCAAGACCGAAAGTTATGCGGTTCACAAATTTATATAATAAGAACGAAATGCTGACCGTTGGTAACCGCATCACTTGAGAATGTCTGGACCGATTTGGCTCATTTTTTTTTATTTGATGTTCGTTAAAGTCTGAAAGAAGTTATTACTGAAAACAAATTGGTAAATTTGCCCTCCAGAACATAGGACAATTTGAGAAAAACTGAAAGTTCTTTTTTTCCAAGGGATTTTTCCATGCATTTTTTTTTATTTGTGAATGGTTGCCATTACTGACATCTTACATATTATAACATAATATTGTTATAACGATTGGATATAATAATGATCTCTTATAATTTTGATATTGGCAAGGCATTTTATTTTTTACACACGTGGTAATCTGTGTATAATATAATCGAACGTGTTCTGACTGACTGATCGAGACGTATAGAGCCTAAACTCTGATAGCCAGTGACTTGAAATGTTCATGGCATCTTAGTACTACCATGTAAGGGTGCACTACGCTTTTCTAAGATTTGCATTTTAAAGAGACGATAGCACCAAGGTTTTGAGATTCACAAATGTCGAAGGAAATAAAAAAATGTTTAAATTGTTACCGGTGTAATAGTAGAATATGGTATAAATTAGTATTTTGTTGAACATATATGGTTGGCGTTGGTTACTAGTGTTACTACACAAAATAAAATAGTTATTATGGTTATGAATAGAGTATAACCAAGTATAACAAAAAATTGACTACAGCTTAACGCTTGAACCAATATGGTTACCAGTTGTAACCATAGTTACCAATCCCTCGCACGACACGACACACGACGTTGCTGCGAATGCGCCTAAAGATGACCAACCACATTTTCCATCGGTCAATATTGATTGGATAGCAGTGATCGACGACCTTTTCTCTGCGTTTACTATGTCGTCCGATTCTCAAAGATTTTTCTATAATATGATTTATCAACAGAAAATATAATATATTATTATTTAAAGTGTGCTTACAATCAACGACGCAAAAACGGTTTGTTTTTGCGTCGCAGTTTGCGATTGCGTTAAGTGTTGTGTAGTGCGACGACATTCCGGTGAAACGAGTCTCATTGTATACATTCATCGTATAATTGTGACTTGCGAGGCTCCTTCACTTCCGGTCCGACAAAACGCGTCGCGGTTGTTTCCCGAAGATTGCCGCCGAGGGTGGTATAATATACGCATGTGGTAAAATTTAGCGTTGTTCGTTTTAAATTTTAACAATTTTCGACCTTGAATAATATTTATTTATTTTTCTTTGAAAGTACCTGACCTATGTTCACAAAAAGTTAACCCATATTATAAATGGGTATTCATGAAATGTTAGATATTTTAAATGTCGAAAAAATTATAACACCACGGGTTATTGCAAGGAAATAAAATGTCTCGTGAAAAGATTAGAGATGTCTAACCATTTAGCATAACTCAGCACATAAATTAAATAAGTTAATATTTAATATAATTTTTTTTTCATTTACTTCCAAGTTCGTTACGTCCAGCGTGCTGCTGATAAATAAAGGTTGCTATGCGACACTGTAGCTCAGTATGTAATGTGTATAAAGGTTAACATAATTAATAAAATTAATGAGTTTCACCATCCAAAACTGTAGTATAAACAAGTGCCCAACTAGCCATTTAAAAGCTATTATTTGGAGTAATTACCAGATCAAAAACCAGCATCCCTAGATCTCGTCTATGATGACGATTGCGTATGCAATTGTCGACTGTAGTTTAAAATATATGTTAATGGTTTGTTATACTTTAAAAAACGCTATATTTTACACAATAAACTACCAATCATTATTTTACAGAATTGAATGAAAATATTATTTAAAAGAGATTGTTGAATAGTGGAAGTCTTTATTCTTATAGATTAGATTGGTTAGTATTTGTCCAGCCACCGATAACGCTTGTATAGTTACACCTGACTAAAATGAAAATAATATATACCAATCTAT
The DNA here is from genome assembly GCF_001856785.1 of Myzus persicae. Taxonomy (NCBI): domain Eukaryota; kingdom Metazoa; phylum Arthropoda; class Insecta; order Hemiptera; family Aphididae; genus Myzus; species Myzus persicae. Next base: position 436,345 of record NW_019100803.1, on the reverse strand, counting down.
AAAGTTATATCATAATTATTATTTAAACATTTACGAAAACAAAACATGTTTATTTTTTCAGAACGAATATGTTTTAAAATTATTGGGAATTGTAATATCTTTATTATAAATTTAGATACATTTAAATTCATATATTCATGGGCCCTGGTGCTCCTCAAACATATCTACTCAACAGTCAATAGATACACGTTTTACAGTAGGTACCATCAAATAAATACGGGTCTCGAACTTTGAAGTACCGAATATAGAATAATACGAGTATGTTATTGATCATTTTGTCCTGAATTCACGATGGCCACAAGATCAGTGTCTATATTTTTAATTTGCCTTTTCATCTGAATATTGTTAGTAAAAACCTCTGAATTCCCAAAAATATACACTATAAACGTTTGCTTTTTCATTAACAAAATCATGAAAATAATTTTCTATACAGTAGAAAGACACCATTTAGTATTACTTATAAAACGATAAAACGTGCACATTATTTAGTTAGAATAGTCAACAACAATATAATATTGTATAATTGTATGGGTAGGCCGTGCGAACGAGGAACTAACGAAACGGTCTTTGTACGATGATCATGGTATTATATATATATTATAATATATATAATCGTTACACGCAGCTCCACACTCACAGAATGTCGGTTATTATCGTTTACCTCTTACCGCGGTAATTGTCGCTGGTAAATAATAATCATAACATTATTATGAAAGACCCAGTTATTAGTTCGTCGTCATTCGAGCAATTCATGATAATATTGCGGTCGCTCCGTTATGTACACATACATGGTGGTCTCCAGTATCTTAGGGATCACGGTCGCCGTTTGTGTACGGACCGACCGAAAAGGGCTCGGGCGGCTAATGGCCGTGGTAGATTAAGCCGTTAGCCGATTACGACACGTGACCCGCAGTCCTTGCTTTCGACCATTATACATATTATAAGAGACGTCGTACAGGACCTTTGTACGACTCGTGCACGGAGAGTACCCTATCTAAGCGACTACATCGCCCGGACAAAAAGGTTGTAAATTATTTTATTTCACTAGATTTAGTTTAGGCTTATCTGGACCACTGCCGGCTTTGCAATATTATTTTGTCTTTAAGCGTTAAATAACAACAACTTGTGCACGTACAAACACACCGTTCTTCTATGCATTTCAATAAAACACGGTTATTATTTTGCCCGATGCTGGTTAAAGACAATATTATTTTATTGTTATTATGCACTCGATCCGTGTTTGCGACACGTAAATTTCCACTTCTCCCTCCCCCCCCCTCCACAAACCACAAAAGGCACAATATGCTGGGGGACTGCAGGAAAGACCGAGTACCTACCGTCACGCGGATTAAAAAAAAAATAACGTAGGAACAGTTGCATCTCATCCGACCGCAAACGCCGATTTTGGACCACAGGATTAGGAATTCAGTTATTCGTGTTATATGTTAACGACAAGTTGTATAAAAAATACATTTATATGTTATATCATATTACATCATACGAATACGATTGAATTAAGAGGACGTCAATACGTCATGTACATCTGCAGTCTGCACGTGTTGGTGTCCGTCTATAAGCGTATACAACATACCTAACGAATTTATATTAAGCAGAACAAATGTTGAGTATAGTTAGCTTTAAATTTTAATATTAGACTAAATTGATCTATTATCAAATATAAAAGTAATAATATTATCTCTAGTTTTTTTACGGTACTTCAATTTTTTGTTTTTAAAATGTAATTTATTAATTGTTTCAGAAAATTCTACATTGTTTAAACATGAATAATTATAGAAATATCTTCTTTGTTAGTGGTCTGGTTAGTCTTTTCTTCGTTTAGGAAGTTGCAGGATTGTTATAAATGAGACATAGGACGAGGTAAATGCGAGTAAGATTTTTCTAAATTTAAAAATGTCCAAAAATATTGTGGATTAATTCTTCTTTAGCGCTGTAAGCCATTAAGCCTTTGTTTAATATACAATCACGCATCCGTTAATGGTGCGAGAGGCGTGATTGCTCGGTCACACTTGAGTGATATGTGAGTGTAGGCTAACACTATGTGTGATTATGACTGCAGGGTTGGAATACTTGAGAATTAAGTCGATCAGTTAGTGTCAGATTGTAATCATTTTGAGGCAGATTCAAAGTATGAGTCTAAATCATTTAATAATTTGTTTGCACTATGACTACGTTTTTTTTGTTTGGTTCATATTGAAAAATAGGTTATTATGAATAATTGAGAGAATACGGAGAATTTTTTATTTGATATTGGCGATTTAGGAATCAAAATGTTTTTATGTGACTTATATGAAAATAAAAGCAATTTGGATTGTCATCTATATCACTTTTGTGAAAATATGTAAACCAATACCTATAAAGGTTAGGTTAAGTAATTTATAATAAACATAAGATGACACATGTGTCCCAGACACATATTATATATTATGATTTATGATATATACTTATAAAGTATAAGTATCTGATATGTATAATATATAATAAAAAATAAATACTAATATATATTGGTCTATAGTCCATACTTTTATTATATAATAGCTGCCCGATCTTTCTCCGGAAGAAATTATTTTTCTATAATTTAATTTAAAAACATAAGACTATTTTTTGGCTATACAAATAATACAACGATTATAAAAGAAAAAAAGAAACAGACATTTTTATCTTTGAATATATGAAAATAATTGGTAATTAGTTAATTATTATTATTATTATAATGACTAATGAGGGTTCAAAACCGGTTTCCTTCGTCTCCAAAATCAAGTTAGATTCTTATATATATAGACTATATACGAGTACATAATAATAATATAATATTACATTATATTACGTGATATTTTAATTTTTATGAAATGTTATGTGTGTAATTTCGTAAAAAGGCTCATTCTATTCAGATTTTAATAATAAGTGTTTCAGCGTTTTGTACGCCTGTAGGTTTATACTATAGTAATAATTGCGATGCAGACAGTGACGTATGCATTATGAAAACGAATTACTGTTGACTAACATCTTTAAAATCAATTATTTAAATAAATAATGGGACAGAAATAAATGTAGCAAAGGGTACACATTTACTCAGCTTGAAGAGAAGTTTACATTAAATTATTCTAATAATAATACAAATGAAACTCATTATAGTTGAATATTTATTGATTTGAACAAATTTTTCAGTAATATTAATTTATATTTCAGTGTACTTAATGCAATTTCAATATTTGTAAATGACAATTGCTCTGTCGCACTTTTAACTGGAATGTGAATCTTAATTGAATTAATATAATATACAATACAATTTAAAATAAAGTTAATATCACACCTTGGATACTATTACACTTATAATATTCTGAAGAACATTTTTTACATGATTTATTTTTGAATTTTAACTTAAATAATTGTTTTCGTGTATTTTTTTGGAAAGAAAAGCCCTACTATTAGACATTAGTTCCAGTAATATAAATATACAAATAAGGAAAAATCTACTAAAGACCTATATTTGGAGCGTAGCACTTTATGGCAGTGACTAGTGAGTCATGGACATTAGGGAAGTTTGAAGAAAATAATTAACTTGCATTCGAAGCATTATTGTTCTAACAGTTGGATCGGGTGGCCTTAAATACACGGAAAATAATCAAACGGACCGTCAGATTATCCGGAATTCTTTAGTCAAGTTACGGACCGTCAAATTACAAAAAAAAAAAAAATACAGCACGAACCGTCAGATTACGAGTCCCGGAATTAAAAACTGTACAGACCGTTATATGACGTAAAGTAAATACATGGACAGTAATACACTAAACCGTCAAGTTACGGAAATTGAAAAACCACTACCTTATCTAGAGATAACTATAAATGAACAGTGCTATTCAAAATTTGGTTGGTATATTTAAAGATATAGGATGCACAACTTATATCGATTTAAAAAGGAAAGTAGAGATAAGTCAATAATAAGGAAATGCTGCCAACACAATTAAAAAAAATTTGGGGAAAAAAACAACGAATACACGCTATTTTATGAGCTCTCTATACCCAAGCTCAAAATAGGCTAACGATATATTATTTTGCATCATTGGTAATCAACTGATAGTTCTGCATCTCCTATTAAAATTATATTTAATTTAAAAATTTAAAGATGGATATGTCAATGAATATCGACAATTCAGTTTGATTTATGTTTTGTTTAAAATTTAAAAATTTTGTTTAGACTTATTCGTGCAAATCTCGTACTTACAGCATTCGATATGGTTCAACGAATTCGTAGTTGTGCTTATTGAATATACCATGGGAAGATAAGCATGTTTTATGTATTTACTATACAATGTTTTTCATTGCGATTGTAGATTTTTTTGTTTTAAATGTCCAATAAATATGATTTTATAAAAAAAATATGTTAATTCAGTTATAAAGTTTACCTATGTCATTCAGATTTCTAGAACTGGAGAAATATTCGTGCCGTTAGTGTTTATTTCGATGACTGAAGAAACTAGAATTCCAAATAATAAACGTCTTCGAATTCATAATTACCAAATTGAATAAAACGAATACTGTCTGCTATTGTAATTTTAAAATCACCTAAACCCTAATAACCGTATCCTCCTTATTTTTTTACTTACTCATTTCCCCTTTTATTATTATCATTAACTATAATTTAAAAGTAATACTGTAATACAACTTTATTAATTAATTAATATTATGTTATTTACCATACCCCTATAACGCATATATAATATAACCTATATACAATATTAACGCTTACGAGTTTACTTTTGTATTTTATTAAGATAAACCTGCAATGATGACATTCTTTTAAGGTATTGTGAAAATAATACATTTAATTTTCATTGAAAAACATTCACTTATTGATGGAATTAAATGTACTTTAAATTGTACATCTCTCAATCGATAAATAAATGGGTCAAATACTCAAGTGTAACTTACTATGAGTTTAATTTCTAGAAAAAATATAGAATTTTCATAAAATATGTTCATCATATTATATACGTTCGAATAAGCAACTATAAATAATGTCTATAGACTATAAGGTTGTATACCAATATTTCAAAGACGTTCAGTATCTATACCGTGATTTAGGTGTCCGTGTTCTCGTTTACAAATTACCTTAACTATAAATTACTTATGCCACCTGAATTTGTGCACCCTGCCGACTTTATTTAAGACTTGTCCTATAAAAATATACTAGAAAAAAATCAATCAGCTTTCGGTGGATATTCTTTAGTTCCTGTCAATGACCATTTATACAACATTTGAAATATTTCCATTGACATTGATTTCTGAAGTAATTACTAATTATCAATTGATTTATGCACTGTCTCGATATGCATTAGGTGCTTATAACTATATATACTTACATAATTTATATATATGTTTGACTTGTAATTTAATATTTACAATTTTAAGGGGACAAATGGTACTAAAATAACTTTAGCTGTATCGTCATTCCTGTATAAATACTGTTTTTTAAAGTGTTTCAATAGTTATTCAAAGCCTATACCTATGACATTTTAATTGGTATAAAATATACCTAAATTTCATGATATTACATATCATATAAAAAGTACGAAAACAATCTTTATAAATTTTATTTTTTTATAACAGGTATGGTATATTACACAATATAACTACTTGACATTTTAATCAGATTTTCATTTTCGCAGTCATAAAATCGTCAATTAGATGTACATTTATGGTGGTTAAAATTTATAATTACAATCTTACTTAAATCTAACTAATTCATGTTTTAAGTGATTTGTACATAGGTTAGATCTTAGACTATAGGTAAACTGTAGAGCATTAAATGCACCATGGTAAGGAAAAATAAACTCATTGTCACTTATTGATCATAATTAAGATTGATGGAAATGAAAAATGCATTATCAAAAGCGTGGTCGATGGTCTTAGTGCAAGTTTATTAACTTTGGATGCTTTGGTCATTTTCATTTGAACAGTTATTTAATAAACAGTGGTAACTGTCATTATGGATACTTGAAGTATATACGCATATAGCAGACCCTTGTGATGGTCCCGTGACTGTCCGTTATACACAGGTTTCATTGTATCCAAGAAAAATTTAAAATGTTCAACTCCAATTGATATTTTTACTGCTTTAAAGTTTAAGTATAATTTATGAATTCTATTTAAGAAACTCAGGATATAGATATGACTATTTTGAAGAAACAAAATACTGCGTCAGGAGTTGAATTATATAACAATAAAAAATTTAAGCCCAAAAAAGATGAAAGTATTTTATAGTGAAAAAATGATATTGGTACCTATATTAAATGATTTTCAAAAGAATTTTGAAATATTTACATTTTATGTGATTATTGATTGAATAGCATGTAAATAAGACGAATGACGACTTTCGTTATGATTTCTACTACAGTAAATTGAATGTACTCCATAAGCTAATTTCAATAAGTGTTTCAAAAATAACAGTATTAATTATTGCGATGAATGTTAGTGCGTGCATAATTCGTAAATTTCGTTATCGAGTACCGGACACCGACGGCTCACTTCCAGCTTATAAGTTTTCACAAGCTCAGGCACATGTCAACGGTACAGTTCTTATCAACATATTATATACCCCATGCTATTCAAAATATAGCAAAATTCAAAAAAGTTAGACAAAATTGAAGGACCTGGATTCGACGGATTTTAATTTTGAAAATGTATAATTAATATAATTGACATAATTAGTCATTGCGTTGGTTAGGAAATGGTCGAGGGGATTTTATTTATTCATATTCTTCGATAAAATATCGACAATTTAAAAAATAATAATTTTTGTATTTCATATATTTGAATATGCCATTAATTTTTGCAATAATAATACATTTTCACTGCCAGTTTTAGTAGAGTTGTTGAAGATTTTTAATTAGTTTTCGAAATTAAAGTCTGCCAAACCCAAGTCTTACAGTTTTGTCTAGCTTTTGGCCTGTGATACGTGATTATGTCTACTTGATCTAGCCCCCTTGACTTAATCAATTAATAACATAATACTTAATTAAAACTAATGTATAATAAATTAAATAAAATAATGTTAAAATAATGTAAAATAATTGAAATAAAATAATGTTGAAATAATGTATAATTTACGGAAATCTAAGATATCGCCCATTTTCTATATACCCACTAACACAAATATTCGATTTTTATTTATAATAATTTATTTGACTAATGTAATAATAATGGACTCATCAGTTCGGCGTGGTTGAGGTATCTTTCTTAACTCTTTTGTACATATTTTCATTAAGTTTTTTATTTTTGTAATTCATCTAAAGTATTAAAATTAAATTACTGTTTTATCATAATAGATACCTAGATATTGGAGAAACAGTGGTTTAAATAGTGAAAAATATTGTTTGTAAACACTAGGCATGTGAGCATGAAATAGGAGTTTTAGTTAGTCTTAGTTTCAGTTAGAAATATTCATTTTGATTATTGGATGTTTTTTCTACTGATTGTGCAGATCGCTGATTTCCAAGACGATAATAGAATTAGAGTTATTTTTATGTTTTATAATATTCAATCATTTTAAAAGATTTTTTGTGTTTTGGCCATAAAAAAAATAGTGTCATTGCATATGTCTAAATGACGCAGAACTCATAATGTTTATAACAACAGTTTTGTAATCTAGAATGTCTTTCAAATAAAACTAGAGTAAGTCATAAAATAATTGAGTATATTTTTATTAAATATCATGGTAATAAACCTGAAGAGTAATGTTATAACTTATAAGTTATAACCGATATCAATAATAATAGTGATGATGAATTACAGCTATAGTGTTGGTTTGTATTAATTTTTTCAAAATTAATCAAGGTAGCTTCTTTAATCATGTAAACGGTTTGTGGTTATTTATTATTGTTTTATTTTTTTTGTTTAAACTAAATTATTTATTATTACTATCATAATATACCTATTTTTTTAGATAGGCGTTGGTATGTAAACATTTTAAATACTGATGTAAGTAATGTGTATTGTCATTAATATTGTGTATAATATATGAATAAAGTGATATAAGAGTATAAGGATTTAGGTGATTTAGGAATCACATCAGAGGTCTGAGATTTTTTTATATTTAAAATCATCGCTTAAAAGAGATTGATTTTCAAAGAAATAAAGAAAAGGTAAGTCAATAAGACAATGTGCTTCCATTCCGATTCTATTTATTATTATTTGTTTGTGATTTATTGAAAATCAACTGAAAAGTTATTACTTTTTTTTACTCAACTTATTTAAGGTATTTGAGAAAGTCAGAATCTATTTAAAAATATTTTTACAATCTTTTCAATCTTTTCATATTTTTTGCTATTTAGTATACTCTATAATCATTAGTATTTCTTATAAAACTAAAAAAAATTTTGAATATTATTTCAACATCTTATGAATAATTTTAAATTACTTAAAAAAACTCATACAACATTGTTTGATAATGTCTATGAAAGTTTTTTATAAGCTACAATTTAAAAAACAAGTTTAAGAACATTTTGTATTTTTTGGTTTCAATTGTAGGTATTTCAAAATGTTTTCGTAACATACTACCATGTATTTAATAAATATTTAAATAACTGTTAAACTAATTATTTATGAAATATTTGTTTGAAAATAGTTTTATGGTGATCATACATTTTGAAAGCATTTTTGTTGTTTCCAAATATTGTGTTACGTAAGTAATATAATAATTCAGCTACTTGTTTAAATTATTAAACACAATTATATTTATTGAATTATATTTTAAGTATAAAAAAGGAAGCTATATTTCGAACTCATCACTTTAGGAAAAATCTGAAATCTGTCTAATTATGTGATATAAATAAATAGTTTTTTTCTTCTTTGAAAAGTAGTTGAAATATAACATAAAATTACTTACTTATTACAAGACGTGTTAAAAAAATATAGACTTAAAAATGAGCCATAATAAAAAAATATGTATAGGACTCCTAGGTTTTTAGTCGGCATCGTTGGATCTTTGTCTATAAATTAAATATTTTTTATTAAATGCATACAATTGTAACATTGTATAATAAAATCAAGTTGCTATAATACTACTATAGTTTACTAAAAAGGTTTTGCGTGCTCTCTAGTCATTATACTTGAATTCCTCACTAGATTTGGACAACCTTCTATTTAAAATGCCTTTTACATTTCAATACTCAAAACTGTAATTTTCTATCATCATTTAGTAATTTTTGGTTGGTATATGGTGGTTATAAAGCACTGAATAATATTATCTAAAAAAACTTTTTTTTGTATAAAAAAGAGATGATTAAATCTTGGGTGCGCCGGGAAAGGTAGTTTTTGAAGCAGAAAGAGCCGGAGTACGAATTCAGATTTTTAAGAATTTTTTTTTGCATCCCACATCCTTATACATCATGCCAATTGCTAATAGTAAAAACTAAAAATTAATTTTATACATGTTACTTAATTAATTATGAAAAATAAATTGAATAAAGAAAACTGAATTTATTTTATTATCAAGAACATGATCACAGCCTCGGAACACTATGTTTTTCTATTTGTCGTTACATTATCGGTGCATAACAACAAGATAAATTAGTGAAAAAGTTGTGACCAGCACAATTGCTCTTTCCATCCTAATTATGCACATATGCATGACACTTATAAAATATAAGATCTATATTATAGGTATAAGGCAATTTTTGAAGCAGGTTTGTCCACTTACAGACATAATCAACATTAAGAGTACGGGCAACTTTACTCGGTTGTCAACAATTTTTTGTAAATATTTTCATCAAATCTACAAATTATGTGAAAAAGTTTCAGGCCAGAGAAACATTATTGTCCAAATTTCAGTTATAACATATGTTATAATTATAAATATAAAATATATTTTATCATGCTTTTAGTCGGCAAAATCGCAGGGAAAGAATTAAAACATTGTTTCTCGATAGGTATCCTTTGATCTTTAGCGTCTTTATTCTTACTTAAGTGGAAATAATATTTTATTGCCAACAATGTATGGAAATCTATGTTAGTCTGGACGTAGCTTACACTTAAACATTTATTCAAACTCTGATTTTCTGATATTTTCATGTTATATACTTAAGTTCACTACTTAAATATAAAGGTAAATTTCTAAACAATTTGAATATTTTTATACGGGATTTCAGTAGCTGATCACGTGATTATTATTTCACAAAGGTTGAAGCTTACAATAAGTTCTATATTTACTACGTGCTGCACGACGTTGCACTATACAATCGCCCATATAACAGTACTTACCGTTCCTGACTTGAGAATAATAAAAAAAAATAATAGTGTTTGATGTGCGTACCAGAGTATTACCAGCTAAGATGTGTGGACTTTGGCACAAAATCCTCGGAAAACCATGTGACGTACATTTTCGAGGTATATATTTTTTATTATTTTAGATATATTATAATACTTATCAACCAGAGAACTACCTGACTCTTTACGCCGGAGCATTGTCGCACTGCACAACTTAAATTTTATGTTTAACGGCACTCGTGGACCGCGACGTAAAAACGATTTTGCTCCGCAGATGTGGAGAAAACCGTCGGTGGCCTGGTTTTTCACGAGGGAACAAGATAACTACTTGTTTTCTCCCTTTGACCCTCCCGCAACTTGATAAATTTAACTAGACTGATCAGTCGTATGTGTTCATAGCTTTTATATTATTAGAACCAGGGGCAGACTGGAAGGTAGCCTAGTATTCTACAACACTAATTCCCGACAAATTGTGTTCAGAGGAATTATCCATCCCTAATTACAAGAAATAAACATACTGTTGTCTTTTTTTCATTAAAATTTTATATTTTTTAATAAAAGAAATTTGAATTTTATTTTATTACATTTTTGCAGATACTTCTTACTAATTACTTTAAAAATCAGCGTTCAAATAATACATTGTTTTCAACTATAACTAAATACAATTGTAATGTATAGAGTAAGGTAGGGTTCGCAATGACGGAATTGAAAGTTTCAACGTCTGACGATTCGTTTAACCCAGTAGAAATGACGTTTGCCACCGTGGATATTGGCGAAATCCAGTTTCTGTCAACCGTCTTGTCGTCTTTGCCACTGGTTCGGCTGGTCGAAGCCGACGCGTCGCGCTGCAGCTAAGTCCGATAAACAACATTGCAGCACAGTTTGGTCACGCTGAGTTCACAAACGGCTAGACAAAACTGTCGGACCACGAGACAGTTAGTTTTCGGGGCATGGTGACCCGGGGCGGCCGCGGAGATGTACGAACCGACCCGACGGTAAACAAGGTCAGTCCTAGACGTGGCTCATTTGTGGAGCCGGACGAAGAGATTCGTCCGGCGAATGTTTTGTTCCGGTGTTATTGACATAGACCGTAATTGAAAGTTCGACGAGTTTGACCCACACGGTCCCATTGTACTTGTCCGCTCTACACTTTTTTTGTCCGAATGAACTCATGTCGTGTTCGCCGGACGATGTCATTTTCTGTTGGCCATTGTGAGCTTTCGTCCCGACATCGCTCCACACCTGAGTGATCGAGGCCGCCTGTCGTCTTCACCGGAAAATCTGTTTGACGTCATTTTATTGTATGGTAAAAAATGTATTATAAAAATAAAATATAAACTGAAAAAATTGCATTCATTATTTATTAATTATTATTATTGCATTTTTTTAATTGCATAGATGGTAATAATCTGGAGAAATTTGTAACTTTCTTCTAGATCAGAGATATGAAAATTTGAAATGATAATTTTTTCAAAATCTGCTTTATTTACTTGTTATTTCTGATTCAATTGTTAATATGCCAACTCAAAAGCTATTTCTTAGTTCATTCTAAAGTTGACCATAAATGTTTTTGTATTTATCTATATTATTTTTCGACTAATCGATGAAAACAATATACATTTTGAGCTATATAATTGCATTTAAAGTTGTAATAGAAACTTATAATAATAATTAAAATATAAAATAAAATAATTTTATTTATTTTTTATATAACTAATACACAATAATAATATTAATTAACCACCCCTGAATGAACTAAACAATCCCCCCCTAGTCAACAGGGTATACTTTCCCCTCACCAAAATATGTGCCTGTTGCTATGACCTAAAAAAGTACAAAAAACAAATGCTTTGATTACTTGAAAACTGTACTTACATAATAATAATAAAAAGTGATTAAGCGAATGACGAGTTGCTGTACAGTAGGTTTCAAGCGTAACTTCCTGCAACAGGGTTATAAATGGTGTTAAATTTTGAATTCAATCGTATACGAAAAACAATTCTGACCGGTTTTAGCCGATGCTATTTTATATTATGTCTGTATTGTTATTATTAATACTGTGGCCGAAAGTTGATTTAATATTATTTGCATATCATCATATTTGTATATAATAATACACTCGAGAAGCTTCAAGTACCCACGAATAATATTTTTTAATTTTAAGGCAAAACTAAAATCGTTATTCTTAGTTTAAATATCTAATCTCGTTCAAATTTGAACTTAAAATATGTATAAGAAAAAATGTTTACATAATATCTTTTACATTTTTTGGTTACAGAACAAACTACTGATGGAGAACTTAGTATTACATTTTTAAGCTTTTTGACGTAGGTAGTGATAATTTTTCTATAGACAATTACTGGAAAAAATCATCAATTTGACATGTTTATTAATAGATAAAAAATTTTCAACAATTAATAAACTCATGCCACGTATAGTCGTATGGAATTCGCTAATATAAATATTTTGTGAACATTAATTAAAGTACTACCTTTATTTGTTTTTAAATTTCATCAAAAACAAAAACCGTTTTCTCGAAAAAATTCCAGTTTTTCTTAATTAGTAATAATTACTAAGAAAAATACTATCCGTATTTTTTTTTGATTTTGACTTCTCAGAAGTATCGACCAGATTTATTTTCCGACCATAAAAGATATAGAAGTTTAAAATCAAAGCATTTTTTGTACTATAAATCGTGTACACTGTACACACACACAAAAAAAAATAACTTCATTGTAAAATCGTTTTGCTCTGAATTTTAAATTGACTTATTACATTACAATGAATAGATTTATTTCGATTAGTTTTTCAAAGCCTTTGTAAATCTTAAGTATATACATTATACATACTCATTGACTACGGGGTTCCTAAAAATAATCCTTCAGAGGCCTATGGTTCGGAAGACCGACATTGGTCAAAACTGTTGAGTCTTTAAAACTAGGTTAGAAATTATATTAGAATTTAATAATTAGTCACATTGGGTACCCATATCAATTTCGGCCAAACGATACATTATTATAATTATAATTATTAACTCTCGCATGGCACAAACGATGTTAATGCAATATAAAATCAGTCGTCCGTATACATAATTTGCACAGAAAACGTACGTAGGTATTAAATTTGCTGATGAACGTGATACACTGAGATAATATTCGGATTTCACCATTTAGGGTTACTAGATTGTCGATATTATACAATAGTAATATAATTTATTATAATCTATTTGTATACCATCATGAGGTCAAGTTCGGTGCATCCCCGAGGTCGCGGTGGTGGCCTCCCGAAAACCGCGCGGACGGAATATAATAACAATAATATTATTATTCATTACAATTTATAATATTGTGAAGACGAAGTGCGTCGCTCTTATATATTATTATTTATCACTGCTAACGTGCACCTACCGCGGTACGACTTGCACTGCGTTCCGTCGAGCGCATGACAGGCGGCGCGGCGGCGGCGGCGGCATTTCTCTCTCGGCGCGCGCGGACCACCTGTCGCCGACGATCGCTCGCCGCCACAACGCGACACAATATATTCGCCCGCGCGACGGTAAGGACAATCGTCGTCGCGCGTCGCCGTCGAGTCTCTCTCCGAGCGCGTAAAAGAGTGTACCGCGCGCGCGTGTGTGTGTGTGTGTGTGTGTGTGTGCGCGCGTGTATTCGCGTCGTGTGCTGCCGCCGCCGATAACTGATCAACTTCGTCGGTAGTCGTCGAATTCGAGTCACGTAACGAGCGAAATAAATAGATTGATATCGTATAAGTACACGCGCGCCAGCGAGCGCCTCTCTTCTTTATTAGATTAATACACGATATTGTATTGTTAATAAAACATCGTTTAATAATTGCAATATTATTGTATCGGTATTTATTATAATATTACCGGCGATTCGTTCGTCTTTCGGCGGTTTTCGATTTTATTGTTATCATCGTTATTATTATTAGGTGTTATTAGGTATTATTAGTGTCAGTAAAATATTTTATTCGTTTGTACCGTGTAATTCGCGTTTTTTACCCAATCAAATATTATTATTAATATATTGTATTATATCATCATCGTTTACCTTCTTCACCGTCGTCGCTGCCGCCGCTGCCACCACTGCAGCTCGCCACTGCCGTTCGCTCCCACTCCGCCGCAGAGATTCACGCGAGACGCACTTACCGCCGCCACTGTTGCACAGGTAAGCGCCGTTCACTTTTCGTTCGGTTTGGTATTTTTTAATTTTTTTTTTTTTTGTGCGTTCATTCATACATCGTCCTTAAACCCGACCGTCGGCCATCCGCTGAGGCAGGCATACACGTGTGCAAATCTACGCATGTAATTAATCGTACGTGAACCTACACTCGTTTATTCGTTTTATTCGAGACTTGTTAGTTGTTGGTTTCGTTTTTTCATCCTCGACCACGGTCCACCACTGACCAATGTATCGGCTGTATACCTACCTAATGTAATTATGTTTCTGTATTGCATTGAAATCCCGGTTAGTGTGCACGCGGTTCGAGAATGATATCTATTATATTTTACAATAAATTATAATATTATGTCTTATATACAAATTATAAATTATTTTATTGATCATATTGACAATGGTTTGCCGTGTAATTAAAATATAATTGTTTTATCTTAACGAGTGGATCAAAATTAAAAATCAGTAAAAGTCGACTTCTTACATATTGAAAACGTTCGATGTCGTTGTATTTTTAATAAATGTATTAGTGATTTCATTATTTATCATTCATACATTTATTTGCCATGTACATAATATAATTATTTTCGAGTATACTTAGGTACACTCGAAAAGGGTTTTAAATGTTTATTTTGTATTCGAAAATTACACAAAGATTTTAAAACATTTTTTTTGTGTACCGAGGTGAACAATTTTTTTTTTTGTAAACAACATACATATTTTCATTTTACAACTCAAATTGTTTATTTTGTAAATAAGATGTCTACGGATTTACTTTTAAGATGCAATCGTTAAGATTTAAATCAAAAATGGTTGCTTATGCGGTGATAAGTCATAAGTAATCACAATGCATTTTTAACTCTTTGATGTTTGCTTTTGATTATTTCTTTTTCCTAAGGTGGTTTTAGTATTTAAGCTAACTTAAGTTTAAATGTTAATTATCCAATACTTACAAACAATTATGTATGAGCTATTTAAAATACCATTTAGCTTACAGATATAATGTAATATTTTTATTTATTATTTTTAAAATGCTGACATATTGTTATACTTTACTTTACTTTTAACGTTCTGTTTTTGTCAGTATTTTATTATACACTATAATATGGCTAATCGTTTCAACAGTTAAGATAATTTACAAAGATTTAGGAAACTTAAAAGGTTAACATTTCAATATTCCATATATGAAATTAAACTCAAGAGTAATGATTAAATTAAATTACATTGTTTTGTGTTTAAAAATCCATAATATATTAATTTTTAAGTTACCATAACACTGTTTCTTAAATTAAAATTATTATAGTGAGCATAGTTAGATATAATATTTATAGAGCATTTATGATGTAGTCAAAGGGCGCCAGCATTAAGGGGAGGATAATTTTAAGGTAACAAATTTGTGTATCTATAGGTCCATCTATACTTGTTTTTCATTTTTTGACCGGAGGAATTGAAACTTTTGTACTGAACTACCGAATAAATCAATGATATAAATATTTCAATTATTGTTTCTTACCACATGTATGTAGAATAATAATGTTGTTTTTAAAATTTAAAATTTAATTTAAAAATAAAAGTTTTATATAATAAAGTTGCACACATAAACTACATAGTTGGTCTACTTAGTTGGCCTATGGCTGTATGTTTAGGATTCAAAACAATAAAAAAAAAAAAAAAAAAAATACAAATAGAGACAGTACAATACATAAGGTGAATTACAGT